>NC_092206.1:63533683-63595283 GCF_043381705.1 Parasteatoda tepidariorum | reverse complement strand
TCTGGTGGGAAAGACTTTAAAACAAAACTTACAACAGTTACTTTTCTCAACAACTGGAATTTAGAATAGTGTGATTAAGAAAAATATATGAACTGTTTGCAATTTCAAATTAATATTGAAATGTACAGGTTTAGAATTTTCTACAGTGAAAAGTTTTCGGAACTTCAGTATTCAAAAAAGTATACAAAAACTAGACGTTAAGAACGTATCCAATGAGCGAGCAAAGCGAGCATTGGATTGCGAAGCAATCCTAAATGAACCGCGAAAGCAGTTCCGGGGGTTGGTGAGCGCCAGCGAGCAGGGGGCGAAGCCTCCTAGTTTTTATTATTAACTTATAGTTTATTATTGACGGTGATTTCAATATAAATATGAATACTGAAGATGGGAAAGTATTTTGTGAAAACCATTCTGGTGACAAACATCAATTGAGACAGTTTTTATAACCCATGATTTGAAATGTTGTGGCGTTTAACGGTGCCAATCCAGAACGAAAAATCATTTGACCAATGGGTAACCAGTGATTTTAATAAGGCGATCACAACTTTTATTTATTTATTTTTTTATCTTATTGAGTAAGAAAATGATATTATGCTTCAAATTTACAATGTATTTTATTTAAATGCTTAGCTTATTGAACAATCGTTTGAAGCATTTTTCTTAATATTTCTCCAATTGACGATTCCATCTAGATCTAGATTAAATGTTTCAATCTGAAACTAAGATTTGTGAATAGACCAGAAAGATTCACAAATGCGGTGAGCATTCGATTCTGTTTGAAATAATTGTTACTCAAAATACAAGCAGAATTAGTGTAGGTTAAAATGAGATAAATGAATTACAGATAAGAATTATTTATGCTTTTATGCTTTCTATACTATTAAAACTTTTCCATGGTATTGTTCATATATTTTTTATTCATAACAGTACTATAAATATATTATATTACGTACTGAACTTAAACTTAATGAATAAAATTGAAACAAGTTAAGTACTTTTTAAAATCAAGCGAACCTACGTTTTTTTATAATATATATTTTATAAAACGATATATTATATTTCAAATTTACAAAGTATTTTGTTTAAATGTTTAGGTTATTCAACGGTAGTTCAAATTTTGTGCTTACTCAAATTTCTTTTATTAGATAATATTATGAAATTTTACAATGACCTATTAAATGAACAAAGTTCTTTTAATATAAAAAAACGGAAAATAAATTTGTTCAAGCCAAACTCTTTTGATCTTTACGATTCATAGAGATCGATTTAAATATTCGCTCCATCAACGATTTTCGATGACAGCTTGTCTAATTCTATTAAATGTTTGTAAAAGAGCTGGAATATAATTGAACATTTGTTATGTAAATCAATCTTTGAGTAATGAAATATTTTAAAAAACGCTTTGACACTATTTCAAATAAGCTATATTTATATCTGCTTTAGCTATTTATAGTACCCAAAGATTTAAAAATGGTATGAAATAAATTCTATCTCAGTAATGCTAAAATTTCTGTATTTTTAGGAATTTTTCTTCTTAGATGGTAAAAAGTTTTACTTTATATTATTAATGCACCTTTAAAGTATACAGAATTATTCAATAAAAGATTATCTTATTAAAGGAGATTTAGATGTAGAAGCAATTGAATAGATTGAAATTTTTTCAGAGCCATTTAATTTAGTGACTATTTTTTTCCTACTATGTTTTTTCTAGTTTAGGGCATATTTAATAGATCACAGTTTATTTTTCTAATAGAAATTAAAGAAATAAGGAAAAACTATTTATTTTGAAATATAAAACCCCAAAAAGTTTTTTTTTTTTTCAAGAAACCGATTTATTACAATGGTGTTTAAAATTAGGAGAATTTGAATATTTTGTTGAATTTCCTGAAAACAACTGAGCAAAATGTAAAACTACTTCGAAACAAAGACGCGAATCTTGAATGTCAAATAGTGTGTGGACGGTGCTAGTGCAAGAATAGACTTTTTACTTTCATAGAAGAACGCAAGGAAAAATCTGTGTTTCGGATTTTTCTCAAGGAAAGTTTTTTTTCAGCAATCTTAACTGATTCTTTTAATTTATGTTCAAACAACAAAATGAGTAATCACCAATGTTTATATGATGGATTGAGGTGAAGAATTGTGGTGAGACTTGAAGCATGCCAGTCTCAAATTCAGATTTGTAGAAAATTCAATTTAATGGTCCAGCGTCGTGTGCAATTTATGGAAACAATTTCAGGATTCCAGATCTGTCGAGAGAAATTCTGTCCAAGGAATTCTGATATTTGTCGATTACAGAGAGGTTTGACATGGAAGCTACAGCTTCTAAGTTCTCTCTTGGCCTCTATGCGGCTACAGGAAGTCGATTTTCAAGGGTTACTGTTTTACTGAAGGCTTCTGAGAGAAGTCTGTTGGAGAGAAGACCTGCTGTTTGTGTCCTGCTAACTTCTGCCAACAGAAGTGTCCTTTTTCGATAGGCCATAGATCAAGGATCGAATGTACTGATTAGTCCACTGTCAACAGAAATGTCAGTTGGGTGGGGCATAGATCAAAATTCGAATGTTCTCTTCATTGATTAGTCCACTGCCAACAGTCCGTTTTGGATAGGGCATAGATCAAGGGTAGAATGTTCTCTTCACTGATTAGTACCACTTCAACCTGACCAACTAACCTTCGACGTACTTTCATATAAAAAGAACCAAGGACCGATACCTACATTCTAATGTCCAAGAAATCGTCCATTGTGATGGCCGAGATTTTCTGGGCTGGGCAGGAATAATGCTGGATTGCCGCTCACACCTTCATGTTTTTGAGAGACATGCCGTGACTGATATGGGGAGGTATGGGGAGAAGGTCTTGGAGCCTTTCGCTCAGGGGTGCAGAGGGTCCTGATTTTCTTTCTATGGGTCACAATGCAAAACCACACAGAGGTCTTCTGGTTGATAATTTTCTTGGAAAATGAAGATATTCGTCGGATGGATTGGTCAGCCAGATCTCCAGACCTCTCCCTGGAGCATGTTTGGGACGCTTTGTGGAGGGCATCACTTAACCCCAAAATAACTGCATTTTTAGAAGATTATTCTTTTAGGATTTCAAGCTATATGTTAAAAATATTTCATCAAAATGCATAACATTAATAAAAAAGAAAATAATTCTTGTTATTTTTGATATGCTGAAGATATAGGAAGCAAAGAATACTTGGACGCGATATTTTCCAATTGTTAAATAGAACTAACATTTGCCAGCTATTAATAAAAATTCAAAATAATTTTTTTATTTATTATCCAAGCATTTTTCTAGACTCAAATAACATTGACTTTTAAATAAAAAAGCTAATTAAAAATCAAAACATGGTTTTGTTACCTAATTAAAAATCTATTTACAAATTAAAGTTTTCTTTTCAGTGAGTTTCCACGTAATAAGCTGATACAACTAAAACAAATTAAAAATGGAAGAAATTTTTTTTATCTGTTTTAATTCCGAAACGATTACCCTTCCTAATTCCAAAAGTATTGAAAAGGCTAAATTAATGTGACCTAAATATTTTTCAGACACTTTTCTCATTTTAAAACAAACATAATCTGGAAAAATCCAAAAACCTCTCCCTATTTTATTGTATTAAAGCCGATTAGTGAAACAACGGAAGTTTCTCGCCAAAGTTGGTTCTGATTACAATACGCCAAGCCAGATGTTAGGTATTGATTTTAGATTACAAAAGTTGTGGAATGCCTCTTTAACGTTTTGTGGGTATAATGATATAGGAGATAGCCTTATTAATTATAAGTATAATCTTACCCATACCGATTAACTTGATCACGAAGAGTAATTTATGCGTGAGTTAAAAGAGACATAATGAATTGCTGGAACAATATTTTATCCAGTATTCAAAGTAACAAATATTCAAAGGGCTTCAATTTGTTTAAATCTTCATCTCAACTTTTCACTTTTTAATAATTATTTTAAAATTGTTTTATTAATCCAATTGCTATTGTTATTTGTATGATTGTGTGGCTTAGTAAATAAACAATTCAATAATCAATAGTTGTTTTTTTATCAATAAATAATAAGTGATTCAATCCAGATTTTGCCTTATAAATTGCCTCATAATTTGATTTTGCCTTATAAATTTCCCGTCCATATAAAAAAAAAGTGCATTGATAATTTTTTCAAAAAACTGGTTTTTCTATGTAAAATGTATTTATGTTATTTTCATCAATGAGTTTAACAGAATATAAAAACTCTAAATTGTTAACATCTTATGTAATAGAGGTATTGGTTTAATTGGTTGTTATTCATCTTGAATAACAGAGCAAATTTATTTAAATGTATGCTTCAAATTATTTTAATAGATATTAAAACAGTGTGTTTGATATAAATTATGTAGATAGTTTTAATTCCTCGATTTCGCATGCTTTTGAAATGCTGCGAAACTTTTTTCATTGCATTTTTCAAAACAAAATAAAATATTTAATCCTGACTAAAGAAGAAAAAAAGTAAATAAAGCACAAATTAAGTACAGAAATGTGACCGATTCTGTACTTTCAGTTGTGCTTAATTTACTTTTTTTTTGTTTCAGTCTACATAGTACAAAGTTTACCCCATTCTTTTTGGACAATTAATTCTGTTTTGCAGATTTTGTTTTCTTCATTTTATTTATTTCATAAATATTTTTTTTAAAAATGACGTACTTTTTGAAACATTTATTCGAACATTTTATTCCGTTCTCATAAAACCAGCCTTGTGAAATAGATATAAATGAAAAAAGAAACTAAAATTCCGTTCAAATATTTTACTATCGCAATACGGAATATACAGAATCAGTTTCCGTTTCTTTTTATGTTCTCATAAAAAGTTATGTTGAGTTTGAATCTGCATTCTTTTTTTAGTAGTTCCGAAATTGCTTTTAACATTTTTCAGTTTTCTTTTCTCAATTAAGTAAGTATTTACGGATAACATAATTGAGCTCGGGCTAATTTTAAAACTCCTGTTTCTTTTTCATTCAGAAATATAAAAAAAATCTAGCGAACAAAATTGTTCTGACGTAATTATTAATGGCATTATGAATTTTCTTAATCTAACTGAACTAATATCTTCCAAAAAGCCTCCGCGAATAACAAAATGTTTCTCGAGTGAAGCTCCACTCTAAGTTTTCTTTTTCTCCATTAAGTAAATGATTCTTAATAGTGCAAATAGCAGTTTTTATGTTCGAAGACTTCGCCCCCTGTTTGCTCCATTCACCAACTGTTTGAGCGGCAACACACGACTATTTCACATTTTTTGTTGCTTTTTTTCTTAAATGTTGATACAAAAAAGTTCATTTTGTTTATAAAATTTATAATTATAATTATGTTATAAAATTTATTGCGTTAAGCATAACAATATGAACGAATACCTAGATTTGTAAAATAATCCACTGTGACTAAAAAAAGTATATGTACTTAAAAATACAGAATGTGGCACAATAATAACAATAAGTGAGAGATAATATAACTTGTTGACAATACATAGCGATCTTCTTATAGAGTTGTAATAGTTCAAATTGGTAACTATTTTTATCTCTTTTGAATTTTTTTTTCAATATTTTTTGAGCATAATTGTTAAAATGTATATCTTGTAACATCTAATTGTGCACTCTTTTACTTTTATATTATATTTATAGATTTTTTTTTACATCAAAATTAGACTTATGAAATGAAGATCTTGAAAGACATATTTTTCTTCGTTAATTTTTCTTCAATAATAGATAAATAGTCATTATTATCAATAGGAAAAATGCGTGAAGAAAAAAAACTTTTGAAATAAAACTGCAATAACTATCAAACAAATTCCAATTTCAGAAAAAAAAAGTGCGTTAAGCCTATAAACTTTTCCGCATGTCGAATTTGAATTCTTTAATTGCATTCTCTCAATCCAATGAGCGGTTTTGCGTGGTTTCGGCGCATGGTGTTTTTAATAACAAATTAACAGTTCCTAATATTCTTGAATAGAATGTTAAATTTCTTATTCCATCGTGTTCCCTGTATATTTTGGTCATATCCTCTTAGTTTTAAATTCATAAGTCTTAAAGATTTTGCACAGCAAAACAAAATCTAACGTACAGTAGAACACCCAAAATAGTGGTGGCGGTTCTTTCGTTTTCCCTAGTAGAGATAATTCAAACGATGTCTTGTACTTTTGAAAACTCTTGTTTCATTCGCAAAAATACAAAAAACAAAAGACAAAACATTTCTGACTAAACTATTAGTGACAGTAGGAAACTTCTGGAGCTAACCCTTTCTGAAAAGCATCAATGAAAAACGAAATCTTTCTTTGATGCAACCCCACTCTAAGTTTCCTTTTCTCAATTAAGTAAATAGCCCCATTTCGCTTTGATATCGGATTTTCGATCAACGTGTATGAAACATTTAGTCTTATTGTCTCCGATTATCACGTTAGGTTCGTTATGCTAGTTGAATGGGTAGTATTTTCAAAGCTCTATATAGCTCTTAACTAAATGTATTCTAGTAATTATGGTATTATTTAAAAGTTGTTTCATATGCTACGATAATTAAGCATAAATTATCCTTTGTGCTTTATTCTGAAAATAGTCAATATCTTTTATATGATACTTAAAATGTTAGATTTCATTTTATAGGATATTTTAGTTTAGAACATACGCTTAGTTATTAAAAAAAGAGCTTCCTGTTCTTCTTTTCTGAAAATTACAGTAATCATATCTACGTAATGGCTTACATATAACGATTAGGTTCACCTTAAATTATATCTCACAATCATGTTTTTACTAGAATTGATATAAGCAAAAATCCATAATAGTCCAGTTCATAGAAAATATGCCTTCCTGATTAATTTGAAAACTATATGTGGAAACCTGATAAATGTCAAAACCTAATAATCTCTTACACGAAAGAAATTCTCAAGACTCTACAAGAAAAAAAATTAGTTTAACTTTTTTTTAAACAAAATTAAAAACCTCCATGAAACATTAAAATAAACTTAAAGGTTTCATTTTCTTCTTCCACTATAAATGATTTTTTAAGCAATTGATAATAAAGTTTCTAATCTTTTAAGATTTTTTTAAAATTTAATAGCTGATATCAATACATTTAGTTATTACTTATTTCTACGATCTTTTGCTGTTTATTAGCATAAATATTAACTTAAGCTATCATGTTTATACAAATACTAAAATACAGCCTATTACTTAGCTTTTCTGGGTAGTTATTAAGCACCATAATACGCAATCAGTTAACAAAATAACTGGTAGAAAAAAATTAACAAGTTGTTGCGGTCTACGGTATATTTAAGTTTATATGACAATATTTTTGTTAAGACAAATATTTTTTAATGAAAAAAAGGAGTTCTCATATCCTATATCAACAATGAGAAGTTTTATGGACGGAAAAAATATATAAAATGCCAAACAATACGTTATTATTCTGGTTTAAAAAGATACTGATTTCAAAGAAAATTAATTTCAAAAGAGAATGATAGTTTTCAAAATAAATTGTTTTTTTTTCTCTTCTAAGGAAACTTAACGTTTTTATATATTTCTTTAAAACTATTCTTAAAATTAAAATGGTTATTTTTTTCAAAAACAGTCTTTTTAAATTTTATTAGTTGGCATAAAAACTAAAAGTGATATACAACAATAAAACACAGCAATATTCTTCCACAAAAGCTATTATTTATTTTTGGGTATGTAAAATTTGGTTCCTTATGATATCATTTGGTGAGAATCATTTGGTTCTTTGTAATATAATCAACTTGATTCAGTATTGATAATTTTATTCTGAAATTTTTTTTCTTAATTGTGCATGTAAATGCATAATTTAGAAAAAATATAAAATTTTTGCCTTTGCTCAATTTAATTGACAAAATTTATTTTCAAAAATGAATGTTAGAAGATTTTTTTCATTTACAACACCATTTTCAACATAAATAAAGTACTACGTTTTTCGAGAAGGAAATAGAGCTCAAAGAAAACAAACCTTAAATATATTTTTAGAATTTGATGAAAATTAAATTTCGAAAAATAACTAAAAGTATCTCTAAATTAAATAAAAAAATTAAATTCTGTTCAAAACTCTAAGAAATTTATCCGCTTACATTCAATTTCTTTTTAACAATTAAATTAATTTGTTTAAATAGCATTTGAAAAGTAATTTCAAACGGTCAATTTATTTTTATTAAATACAACTCACAATTTTCTTTAACTTTTTGTCTCAAAAAGTAGAAAACTGTCTATTGACAAAAGCAGAAAAGAGGAGGAAGAGTTTTAAAAGGAATGTTCTATTTTTAGATCATTTTTTTCATAGTAAACAAAAATACGAAACTTTTTGCGTTCCGTTTATCGATAAAATTCTACCTTTGTTTGACTTACTTGAAGTGACAATTTCTTAAAAAAATATCTTCAAACGACTAAAGATAGTAAATAGTATTTCTTTTAGCATTAGGGTATTTGAAAACTTTCATAAAAGAAACTTTTCGAACAAATATTGAGTTAGAAAGGAGCATAAAATTGACAATGGTTTGATAAAAAGCTAACTTTTTGTGTTATCAGTGAAGCAATTAACTAATGAATATAAAATTACTGAGTTAAATATTATTACTAAATTTAAAACTGAGTAAGAAATAAAAGAAAGTTTTATGATAGTCCATCACTCTGAGAATATTTTAATGGAATGATATTAATATTTTTAAAACTGGTTAATAAAAAAATAAAAACTGTAAAATGATTCTTCTCATTGAGGTCCAAATATCCATACTTTCCGATGGTAGAAGCGTTTGTGACAATTATTCCTAAAAAATGCTAAACATTTAGTCTAAAAATAAGTTGTTGGCAGGAAACAGCATGAGGAAGGTGCGTTTCTGAAAGATGGAGATCTTCGAAACTAAAAATTAATATGAAAAGACTCGTTAAACGTTTTTAAATTACATATATATTTAGAATCATTCTAAAAAATAAAATTAAGGCAAGCTATGTTTACGTTTAACAAATTAATAGTTAAATGTTTAAAAATGCATTCAATCTGATTAATCACTATCTACGAAATCGTAGAAAATATGAGTTTTAAATAATCAAAAACTAGTTAACGTATCCAATCAGCAAAAATTTCAATTTTTTTCCTTTTAATTTTATCATTATTATTCAGTTTTGAACTATTAGCTCATTAGCTTTCTAAAAACGTTAAAATTTTGATTTCCGATTTTTGGAAATGATATTATAGTAGTTTTTTTGTGTGCTCACAAGCAAAACCGAAACCGGAAGTTTTTGTAACGCTTTGCGTATTTAAACCTTTATTTATTTGAATAAATTATATTTTTAAGACAAATTCATTTTCAGAAATGAATTTCCGTTATATTAATTGTTTTTGTTGTAAACTTTTTTTACGTTTCAGAATTTTCTTACATTTTCAAAACATTCTCTGAAGAACATTGATTTTTCAAAAAAATGTCCTTAACCTAACACACATTACAAAAAAGTTAATTTTAGAATACTTTGAAATTTGTTAAGCAAATTTTCTTTAATGCTAGAAACGTTTTGAACTAAAAACTAAAGATAAAGCGTGCATTTCTTATTTTCAACAACATTTGAAAAAGAATATTTTGAATTTTTCTTTAAAAATTCAATATTAGACAATATATTTAGTTCTATTTTATTGTCTTTTTAAGATTTTAATTCAAAATGTGGTTAATTACATTACTGATTTAGGATAAAAAATTATGAAATTTGTTGCAGAGCTATTAGAGTGATATGAAAAATTTATAGTATTTTAGTTCAAATTTGTCCTTATTTTTAAAAAAATATTTTTTACATTTTTAAACTTTACTTTAGATTTATAGTTTTTGGACCCCTGCTACAAAATATTAAATAAGATCTTAATTAGACCTTCTTTAAAAAATGAGTCTAAACCTGTCGAATATTTTAATTTAATTTGTCTGAAGAAAACAGAAATGGATTTCAATGGAAAAGCGAATAAATGCCATTCCGGGGAATTAAAATGTTTAAGTCTGTCATCTGTCTAGTTTAGAAGAACATTACCAAAATGCGTTTCTTCAAAAGTGTCCATCACGTAACTAACAGTGTATATGATTGTCTGCCAAATTCTAATCAGTATCAGCAAGGAATTATAGAATTTATGTTTCATAAACAATTTTTAATGTATCTTCCAAGATTAACACTTTCTCAAATATCTCTACAATCCCTGTCATCGCAGTTAATGCTTGACTAATCTTGCATTGTTATTAGCTTTTATGCTGTTGTCTAAAATGACACTGACATGAATACTTTACAGACATTTTACTACTGTTACCTTACATTTAAGTTTTCTGTCTAAGATGAATAAAACTGTTGCGGATATGCTTTTTAAAAATTGATGAATAATTTTTGATTTAAAGATTCAGCATACTTTCATTTACCAGCTTCAAGTATAGCGTTTGAATCCATACACCTCTACCTGAACACTTTAAACTACTCAGATTGTGATATGTATCGATGTTTAATCATTAATGGGCTTATAAATTTTATACGTTTTATGATTGTTCACTATTGGAGAGAATTTCCCCTTTTACGTTCAAATATAATATTCAGTTGTATGGTACAAATCGTTTTTTTCTTGGAAAAAGACCGATTTATGTATTTCCATAAGGGGGGACCCCACCCTGAATATTTAAAAAATTCGAAAAAAATTTTATTGCATTTTTCGAACCTTTGCACCCTTCCTAATGTCTGTCTAAAACGATTTCTCGGTACCTAACTTCGTTTGGAAGTTATACCGGAAAATAGAGAGTCGTCGATAAGCAGGTAGAAAGGCCCGTTCGGCCGGATTAGGAGCGGCGATATTCTTTTTGTGTCTCATCCATTCTGTTGACTCTATATAGAAACCTTTTGTAGGCATTTCTTTTATCGACCATTATATATACATGAAATTAAACGTTTTCCCATACCATAAGTCAAAACTTTAAACACGTTTTTCTCAAAACGCTGTTTTTTGACCTGGCCTAACGTTCTTCTCATGATATATACAGCGAAATAAGCTGTTCTTTATTTCAAATTACGCAAAAATATATTGTTTAGAAAGTACCATTGATATTTTTATATTTCGATTTTATATTCAGTTGTATTTTAATGAATATTTTTTTAATGAAAAACTTAGCTTTTTTTTTAAGTTGCCGCCATTTTGTTAATTTTGCGACTATCAAAAAACCCGCTATGCTACTTTTTAGACAATGTCTTTATGTTTCAGAATTTCTAAATCCATGAGGCCAGTGAGGTGCTACTTTTTGATGACCAGCCACACACGGAGCTAACACCAACTTATTTTTTATTATTTTGTAAAAGAAAATTTTTTAAAATAGACTTAAATTGTAGCTAAATAACATAAAAAAGTTAATATTTCACCATCTTAGGGTGGGGTCCCCCTTAACATAACTTATGTGCGTTTTTTCTTTATTTAACTACATGATACTTATGTTTAATTCCTGAACATAACTAATAAACTTGATTAAATTAAAGGACATTAAATGAAGGATTTAATTTAATTTCATAAATGGTTGAAATTGCCTCGTATATAGCTATAATAATTTTCAATGAAGGTTGCAAAAGGGTTATTGTCAATTTTTGAACATTTAGAAGTAAATATAGCACCCTACAGATCCAAAGTATATGCTCAAAATGAAGATGACAGTAGAATATCAACATTTATTCTAAAGACATATTACGCATCAAGACTAGCATTTCAGACTGCTCTGAAAATGAAGGAAAATCATTCATCTTATGAACCTGATATTGATGCATTCTAGTTAGTTGCAAAATATTACATTATTATATGAATTATTAATCAGAAAACTTTAAACGCAATTTTTTCTAATTATGGTTCTCGTACTTGCTGTATCTCTAATTAGCACAATTTTTAATCGCTTTACTTTACAGTAAATAAGTATAGTTGCACGTAGGCATTTTAAATTGTGTTGAAAAGAATAACGAAATATGACCACAAAAATTCTTATTTCATGACGTTTTTTAATTTTTTTTCTTTTACACTTTACACATTACTTTATAAATACCCTCATTATCTGAAACAAAAAACTATTTTTTAAAAATCCTAAATGCAACACGAAAACTACATTCAGGTTGTTTAAAGAAATCAAAACGAAATTAAATTGAGATGATTTTTTTCTACTTATGAATACAAATTATAGATAATTTTAAAAAAATAGTTGTAAGCACTTATAACACGATCTCGAATTCTTTAAACTTTTTTTTTTGTTTGAAACATGGTAAAATGAAAATTTAAAGCATGTATGATAAAAAAAAATATATTAAGTTTATCACAAATGTTGGAAAAACACATTAACTCATTCTTTTTAACCGGCTTCTACTCAGTACAATGTATGACTGTATTATAGTACAATGTATGACTTAAAACGGTATTTGTAAATACATAGCCAGTTAGATTTCTGATATCTTTTAAGCATACATTTCAGTAATTCATTTGTTTTGCCATGGTGGCTCAGAGGATAGAGCACTCTCCTCCCATTGAGGTGACCCGGATTCGAATCCCAGCGATGGCTCGTCCAGACGAATTCCATATTCATCTCGCACCGACTACAATACTGGCGTAAAATATCCTCAGTGGTAGATGGATTATGTGATAGAATTTCCTTGCCGTTGGGTTAACCATGATATTTTTTCGTGGTTTCCTTTCGATGTAACACAAATGCGGGTTAGTTCCATCAAATTATTCCATGACGATGGCAAGTTTCTCCCAATACTTGATCCAGGAGTTCCTTTTTCTTCTGGATTGGGTTTAAAATTACAAGGCAACGGGGTTGAAAATTGACAGTCGTTCACTCAGATTTGGGTCGGCTGTTCGATGTCGGTTAAAAAATAAAATAAAAAAGGAAATATTTGTTGTAAATTAACCTTCTAGCTGGTTCGCCTTTTTTTCCAGCGTGAGATGTCTCACACATTTCTATTATAAAATGAGAGACTCCCAATACTTGACCCAGGAGTTCCCTTGTCTTCTGGTTTGGATTCAAAATTACGAGGCTACGGAGTTGAACATTGGTAATCGTAAACTGTCGGCTGTTCAACGAATTGGTCGACTGTTCAACGGTTGCAAAAGCTAAAAAGAGTTAATATTTCTCGAACCAAAAGGAAAGATGAAAAAATCAACCTTTAACAAAATCAGCGATTTAAAAAGAATATTAAAAATATGCTAGACTTTTCTGGAACCAAAAGGAAAGATAAAGCAAAATATCTGCCACTGTCATGAAACTTTAGTAATATGGTTTTAAATGTTAAGTTCTTGAACATCCGTTTATTCTTTTCGCAGTTAGATTTTACTCTAGAAAAGGAATTCGAGAAACTTTTTCTAAAAAAAGGCAGATTCGGGAGTGATAGGCATACATCTTACATGAAGCTTCTTCTGAAACAGAAGGAGAAAAATTCTTCTTTTGCAAAAAATCGGTTTCTACGATGTTATTTTTCGTGAAACATTGTCAGAAACAAATTGAAAATCTCAAGAGTTTGGGTAAACGGATAAGATATATATTTTTTTATACCTCTGTCGTTTCTATTTGCCTAGTATGCAATTCAAAGAAAGGTTTAAAGAATCATATATTTTACTTTATATTTTAAAGGTGAATCTATGAAATCAGAATTTTGTACAAAGTTGTCTTTTTCAAAATAATAGGAAGAATGAATACATATGCTAACAGAATTAATTCATACAATGTATAAAATTTCAAATCAAATTACGGTATAAGGTACGGGCACTTTGGGTGCAAATCCATTTTTACCATAAAGTATCATACCGTAATTTTTGCAGTAATATTTATGTAATTAGAATGATTTTATGGTAAATATTACTCTAGGAAAAAACGGTATATATTTTTTGTTCCTCAACATATGTTCCAGTAAAAATGAATTTTTCGGTAAAAAGTACTGGCACCCTTTTTTATATCTTCCTGTTGCTTAGTATTATTCCCAATAAGGTACTTTACAAGTTGTCAGAATTTTAATTAGATAGCAGCACTGTGCATTTAAGAGTGTTTTTGCTTATCGATAAATTATCATATTATACATATGCAAACATATTCTAAACTTTTTATTATTTTATTTATATTTTATAAATCAAACCTTTTCAGATTCAATTCCGGAAATGGTAAAAATTATGCCGTGTCTTTGAATAAAACCAGAAGAATTTCAGTTTAAAGTTGAAAAAAAAAACAAGGAAGGATTCGGAATATGTTTAATAATTTTTTCTTAATAATTTTCTAAATCTTTTTCCTAATTTTTCAAATATTTTTTTGTAACTCAATCTTTTGAATATGCGCTAACAAATTATGTTGAAGAAAATAAATTTCTGATTTATAACTATATAAAATTTCTTATTTTAATACATATTTTAATAGCTATCGCAGTAAATGACATGTTTAACTATACATTCAAAATAAAGGGCTTCGAATATAACGATATAACGATAACGATATAACAATATAACGATAAACCACACTTTTTTCACTGGTTGCATTGTAATATCTGTCTGTTGCTTAGTATTGTTTCCAGAAAAATACTTTACAAGTTTTCAAAATTTCAATTGTATAACTGCTCTTTGGCTCTTTACACATAACAGTATTTTTGCTTTTTTTCTCATGTTATACTTCTATTAATCAAACATTTTTGTAACGAATTCAGATTCAATTTCTCGGATTTGTGAGGCTGCAGTTACAATCTAAAAAATAATGAATTTTCAATTAAATGTATTGATATATTTTGGGCTGAAAGATTATGTAAATTTTGAACACTAACTTTTACTTTGACTTTAAAGAAATATTCCTGGAAATTTATGATTAAAAGTAGATTTTTAACTTTTAGTGTCAATTCAATATTTAAAAAATATTTCTAAAAAATAAGACATTTAATTAATATATTTAATCAATATATTTAATTAATATATTTAATTAAAACACTTAAATAATATTTTATAACATTAAATAACGTTCAAATTAAGTCAGATATAATAGTTAAAAAACCGTCGTAACATCGCAAGAGATGGGAAGAACATTATTTTTGTTTGCATTGCATTATGTTAATTATTAATGTTAACGTATTGCATTACGTTAACATTACTTTAGAGTACTTTCACTGTAAAAACTGAAAAGTGCCGAGACACTAGTTTTACTAAAATATTTACCTCAAAATTTATTCTTATATACTATAAAAATAAGTATTCTACTAATATATCTTATGAAAGTATTAATGTAGAATTCTCTTTCACATATTTTTCAATCGAAAAATATATAAAGCTATTTTTCAATCGAAAACACTAAAGAAATGCAAACCTAAGGGCATCGAATTGAATCTGTCAATGAAGTCTTATAGTACAAAAAAAAATTTCTGTTCCTTTTTATTTTTAAATAAAAATTAAACCGAGTTGAAGAAGTTATTCAATTTTATTCTTTTTGGGTTGAATTTTCAAACAAACCTTGTTTCGACGAAAAAATTTTCTTCATTTAAAATTAATGTATTCAGTAACTTAACTAAAATAATGCTGGAAATGTATATTTATTTGTTTGTGCATTTCCATCACAACTGAATACATTACTACAATGCATTCATTCATTCTTTTTAAGTTCGTAATTTCTCTTCACAGGTTTTTACCTTTTTTTTAACTTCTGACAGGAAATATCTAAAATTAAGCAGTGTCTTTGAATAAAACTAACGAAATTTTAAATTAAAGTTGAAAAAACAGGAAAAGGATACGGAATATGCTCAGTAAATTATTCTTTTGATGTTTAGATTCTCTTAATCAGTGCTAGCTCAATCTTTTGAATCAAAGGAAACAAATTATGTTGAAAAGAACTGACCTCTTGATTTATAACTATGTAATTTTTATTTTTTATTTAAATGGACATTAAAATTTAGCTATAAAAAAGGTGAAAAGGAAATTCACAAAAATGAAAAATGCGACGTAATGTCGATTTTCATTATTCATTAAACTAGATAATTTTTTAAAAAAATTATAGAACGAATACATAGAGAGTTGAATTCAGTATTTATGAGCATTTCTTTTGTTTTACAAGAAAAATTCTTTTTCAAAAATTTTCTTTTTTAATCTTTCAATAAAAACATTTTTTAACAAATTTTTATCGCATTTTGCAAAATTATAAAATTTGTTTATTTAAAGATAATTCCATTCAAAAATACATTTTATTAAATATCTATTATTATTTTATTGAATAATAGTCAAAAAATTTTGAATTTTAAGGAGAAAAAAAATTTACGTCATTTTTAAGTATGTAGTTTTACACGGCTAAACACAAAATTTGAGTAAAATTGGTTAAATCGGTCAAAATTTCTGAAAGTCGTATATATGGCCATTAGGATGTAACCCAAACTTATGTATTCACCATTATATTATATAAGTTATAATATTGCCATATATAATAATATTTAAGGCAAAATTTGTAAAATGTAATCCAATTATAATCTTATGCTACATTATCATAGGTAAACTTATGTTATCTGAATCTCATGTAACATATGTAATCATATCCTCCGTAACGTTATCATCTATAAGCTAAACTGTAACTGCCAACTTATCAATAGCCTCTGTAAATAGACACAACTAAACTAGGTGAAGCTGCAATGACTATCATCTGTATTTCAACTTGGCACATTAATTATTTTTGATTAAACCCTGATATCCACGTCTCCGCCTAATAGTTAATTTTAATTTAACTACTGTGTTCATTTAATATCACTAACATTTTCCTTCTTGGCAAGCCTAGACAGACGGGCTTTAGTCTGTTCTTATATATATATATNTCAAAACAAAACAAAAATTGAACATCATAAAAAAACTACGTTGGTTTCGTAATATTTATAATTGCAAACATACTTTTTTTGTAAATTTTTGTTCACGTTTTTATTAAGACAAATATACATATTTTAAATGCTACCAAGTATTCCGTTTCTAAATCAATTTTCTGATCATAATGATCTTTATCGTGTAAATGTATCTTTTTATTTTTTTTTCTTACTTTCTTTTTAAAGAAACATCTGTTTACCCCAAAGCGAATTTTTTGATAGCGATCATTTTATGCTTTGTTATTCAAATGACTCTAAAATGATTTTTTCACGAAAATAAAGCTTAAGAAAAAGAAAATGAGAAATAAATCGGCTTGTTTCGTCCATTCAACTTCAAACTTAGGAAAAAAAATCATTATCGAAAGCTTCGAAAAATAATACTGTCTAGCGCATGCATGTATATACATAATAAATAAATAAATACAAGAAAACACGAAGAAAGTTAAGAAAAACAATAAGTTTCATTTATTGCGCATAAGCTGCAAGTAAACAGAACTCATTAGATAAGTTCAAAAAGAAGATGAAGCAAAGGAAAATTATAGACATATGAAAAAAGGGGGGGGGGGAAATAATAAGTAAAAAAATAACAAACAACAGTTAAAAAAAAAGGATTACATTTTATTTAAAAAGACCGGGAAAAAAAGATATAATCTTTTCATCAGCCTACATCTTTTTTGCGGATATAATAGTGTGGGCTGATGAAAAGATTACATCCTTTTAGTGTGGGCTGATGAAAAGATTACATCTTTTTTTTCCGCTTTTTTTAAATAAAATTTCATCCTTTTTTTTCTGAACTGTTGTTTGTTTGTTGTTGTCTTTACTTATTATTTCCCNAGCCCACATCTTTTTTGCGGATATAATCGTGTGGGCTGATGAAAAGATTACATCTTTTTTTTCCGCTTTTTTTAAATAAAATTTCATCCTTTTTTTTCTGAACTGTTGTTTGTTTGTTGTTGTCTTTACTTATTATTTCCCCCCGCTTTTTTCATATGTCTATAATTTTTCTTTGTTTTATCTTCTTTTTGAACTTATCTAATGAGTTCTGTTTACTTGCAGCTTATGCGCAATAAATGAAACTTGCTGGGGACGATTTTTTACTCAGTGACTCAGACCGCTTCTTGGGTCGACTGGCCACCTGGTGACCAAACTTTCCAGAAGTTCCTTATCTTCTATATTATGTTCAAACTTACGAGGCTACGTAAACATTAGTAGTCGAAAACCCAAAATTGGGTCGGCTGTTCAACGACGGTTGTAGAACCTAAATACCTAAAAAATTGCCATCGGTATTATTTCATTCGTACATCATGAGTGCATTACACTTTATCCAATACAGTACCAGAGTGTTATGCGAAAAGATCGCTTCAATTAATTTAGTAATATTTTTTTTAAGAAATAATTATAATATTTATTTGGCATTCATAACAATAAATACAAGAAGAATTTTTTTCCCAACAAAATATTCGCTGATAGCAATAGATTTATCTCAATAATTGTTTTTTTTCCTTCATGGTCATAAACGGAAACACTAAAATGCGACAGTTTAATATAAAACCTGTTAATAAAAAAAGTTTTTTGCCGTGATTTGTGCACTTACTTCTAGGTGATACAAGGCTGTTCGCCAAAGGCATTAAATTCTGAAGCGACCGTTACAAATGGCTATGACACTTCAAAAGTGTATGGCTCCCCTATGACATTTTATTTATCGAATAGTTTTTCTTTTTTTCCCCGCATGATATACTGTACTTGAATAAGGAGTATGGCGCTAGCACTCGCCATTTTTTTCTTCTTTTAAATTCATGTCAATGAAAAACAGCAGCCAATTTTGGATATTGGCCAAATTGAATCGAAATTCGTTCTGTTTTGTTCAATGGAGAGGATTTTTATGTTGTCACTCCATTTAATTTATTAATAAACTTAGCATTTGCATTAAACACATCTTTTTCTCAAAGCATATATTTTGTGTAGTACATGTGAGCATTTTTTTTTAGATTAAAGCTCTAAAGATAAATGTAAGCTGTCGCAGTGCGTAACTCTCATTAGTTTGTCAAGTGTATCGTAAAATGTTACTACGTTTTATACTTTGTAAAAAACGTTTTGTACGCTTTATAAGTTGTAAAAAAATTTGTTTTATTAAAAAAATACAGTATATAGAAATGTCGGATACAATTAAGAATTATTTTTTCGAAAAAAAAGTTTAAAATAGAATTTTTCCTTAATTATAAAATAACCTAGCATCCGAATTAAGCATTTTTTTGTTTACTTTTCGGAGATTTTAATAATTTTTAATTTACGGTGGTGATTTCTTTTAGAGAGTAAAACGTTAAAGATAAATGCAAGATGCACAATTATCGTTATTTAGTCAAATGAATAAAAAAAATATTAAAGATTTTCGTTTCGAATTTGTTTTTTTTTTATTACATTAAATAACTGGGTACTTGCAACTCGGAAAGAAGAAGTGATTGTTCCTAACTATGTGATTTAAATCAGATTTAGTCGGATGCATGAAAAACAACGTCACGCGTGCGTGTGAACCTGATTTGTTTCTGAATCGACAAATGCACCGATATACCTACGATGACGTCGCTTGCAGACATTCCATTAAATACCTAATCAGCCATAATTTCTGATACAAAAATTTGAGATCGTCTGCTGTGTTTCAGAAGTAGCAGACGATTTCAAATTTCATTATTAGAAATAGTTGGCAACATGGCCTTTCGCACTTTTTGTTTAAAATGTTTTTAATTTATCGAACAATTTTCTCAGTTTCTCGAAATATTGTTAGTGAAAAGGGAATATGGCTCTAGTATCAGCCAATTTCTTTTAAAATTTAAATCTATGTAAAACAGCATCCAATTTTGGATTTGAGCCAGTTTGATTCACAATTCTTTTCATTTTGTTCAATGGAAAAGAATTTTATATGGTCGCTCCATTTAGTTTATTAATAAACTCAGCATTTTCCCCCTTATTTTCTTTCTCTTTGATTCATTTTATTTTTTTTATTTATTTATTTGTATTGTATTTTATGGTAACAATTTCTTTTAAAAAGTAAAAACCTAAAGATAAATCTTAGATGTTACGCATAACTTTTGTTGATTAGTCGAATAAATTCTTAAGTTTTAAACATCTTATTTAGTTATTTCAATACATTAAGGTAATTAAATACTAAAGAATGTTATGCGTTGCATAATTAAGGATATAAAACGATACAATTAATAACACAAAGAAATACTTATTCTTTTAATTCTCTGGGGTTTTATATGTTTAGTTCATGTTAACATTTAGTTCAGTCAAATTTTCTTGAATGCATTTTTTTGAATGGTTAAGCTAGTTTAAAATTTTGATATGTTATTTGGGGAGTTACAGGGTTGAATATTTTAAGTTTTCCAATTGCTACCAAGTACTTACCCTCTTTAAAAAAAAGGAAAGTTGAATTTCTTTTACCCCCCCCCCCAATNTTTTTTCCCCCCCCCCCCAATTTTTTACAAATATCTCCTAAAGTAGCAATTTTTAAAGAAAACTGTAAATTGCTTTTGTTAACCAAATTAATGTTAAGAACAATAGTTTGTGTCCGAAAAATTCTAATTTTTGATGATAAAAGAGAATTATAAAATGTTGCTTACATTATGTTGTTGTTGCTGATGCTATTATAAATTGTTGCTGATAAAAGGGAATTACATGGCAAAGATTGTCACAATAATTATAATTACTAGAGGTAAGTAGCTATATTTCTGTCGTTTTCCTGCTAGTTGATATAGGCAGTTAGTTGATATAAACTGTCATTTGTCTGAGCGGATTAGGTGAAATATAATGTCTGAAATGATAGGTAGAAACTTTGAAACATCAAATTCAAGTGTATGAACAGGATATTTATGCTTGCTTTTACTCCTTATTAAATTTACTTCAAGAACATTAGCATTGCTGTAGCCCCTTATGCGATCATACATTCGAGTAGCAAAGTGTAGGTGATACATTCGAGTAGCAAAGTATAGGTAATACATTCGAGTAGCAAAGTATAGGTAATACATTCGAGTTACAAAGTATAGATAATACGTTCGAGTCGCAAATCAGAGATTATACATTCAAGTAGAAAAACAATCAAATGATGATTTCAGAGCATTTTAAAGTTTGAGTTATCTCCTTTCCCTGCGTCATTCTTAACACATTGTTGACAGGCCGCGAATTAACTCGTCATTTCATACCCAAACGTTGTTGACCTATGACGAGTTAACTGGTCATTGCATTTGCATTGTCTATTTTAATTCATAAAACCTATGGCGATACAGAATTTTGCAAAAACTTAGCGCATTGTGTCCAAAGTTTATTTTCATTTCATTCAGTATAAGTAAAATATTTTATTGGAATTTATTTAGAATGTTTTTATTATATTTTATTAATATTATTATTGAAATACAAAGTTATAGTCGGTGTCATAACATCGATTCTGTGTGAAATTGCTGGTCAACCAAGTGTTAACAGGAGAGTAGGGCATGTATAAAGAAACAAAATCTCTTTTGCGTAACAATGTCCTTCGTGGTTGCTAAGTACATTAATCTTCAAGTTCTTTTTACAGCATTTGCTTCAACATTCAGTAGTATTTTTTTCCAGAATCGTAGGAAGGGAAAAATTCTAAGTTTCTTTAACCCAACCAAATTAGCCGATGTTTCGTTATGAGAGACAGTATCCGGTAACTCAAAGCCTTGATCAACTTCGGTGCCATAAATTTATAAAAGCTCCACCATAAACTAATTCCAACCTAACAAGATTGCTAATAGCTAAATATTTTGCCAAGCTTCATTGCGTGAGAAGTTAGCACCAGCTGCAAAAATGGCAGTGAAAAAGACCACTTGCAATCAATTTAGATGTAAACTTCATAATGTCTCATCCTTAGGAAAGCCGGTAGAGATCCAGCAACAAAATCATTTCTGCAATTACTTCGTAAACTGAACGAAAAGGTAGCAAGAATGCATACATGGATGCCGAAAAGCAGGTTCACATTGTTCTATATTTTGAAAACATTATAAATGGCAGTCTTGCAAAAATTCAATGCGAATTGAATGTTTGACAATGGGGATGAAGAAGGAGAAACTCTAAAGATGAAATGATCGATTAACAACTGGAGTGTATAAAGGATAAGAAGCAATGGTATTTTACTCGGTGTGAGCTGAAAGCTAAAACAATATGAAATATGTCTCAGATCTTTAAAAACGTAGGTATGAAAATTTGAAGCTATTCTGCTTTTATGAAAATTAATAAATAGAAATTGTATAGTATATGCTTATCACTTGTAATGTAATTTTTTAAAAATTAATATCATTATTAAAATTATTCAAAATATTGCATTTAAGAGTCTATATTCAGCTATTTATTGCAATTATAATTATTATTGTGATAAACTTTGTCGTAGAATTTACATTTTGGTTGATACTAAGCAATAATTTAATAATTAAAATTAGAAACTTTCATATTTTTTGGAAAAATCTTAAAATCCCTATCTCAAGAAGTTTCACTACTATAAGCTTTGGATTAGTCTCAAATTGTGGATAACTTAGTTAAGTAAAAAATGAGGTAAAAAGTTTTTGTGGTATTTTGGGAAATATTTGGAAATAGTCAAAAAATTTAGTGGTTTTTTTTTCTAAGATGGCTGCGCATGCAGAGTTCTTAGAAACTGGATATTTGGTTTTTTTATCACCGTATCACCGTACCAAAGCAGAAAATATTTAAAAAACTGAAACTACCCTATTTTTCGTACCCATCAGTGATAATTTGACGGGATTAAAATTTCTCAACTAGTAAAGCTCTAAAACTAAATGATCGACATTACAGCTCGCAACTTTCATAATTTAGTCACGTTAATCAGAAAATTTTCAAAATTTCGTTGCCAAATTTAGTTATTTCACTATATTAAAAAATAAAGTAGTAAATTAAAAACAATAATCTAAAATATAAGACATGTCTAAGCAAAAGTGGTGCAAAATTAAGAATTATTTCTACAATGAGAAAATGTGTAATTTAATACTTTGCAACAAATAAGATATTTTACATAATTTTCTAACAAAGGGTGTCCCAAATTCAAGACAGATTTGAATTAAATACATTAGTTAATTTTATATTGGCAATAAAAAAAGTATACAGTTTGACAGCTGACAGTATAGGGTTCGTAAAAATGCAGCACTACACGAAAGAACGACATTTTTTCATTATTGTTCTTTAGACAGTTCGCAAATTACATACAAAATAGGGTCGGAATATTAATTTAACTTCATTAACTGTGAAGAGAGTTATTAAAAAAATTAAGGAAACTGGGTCAGTTGGGGACGCTAAACACACTGGTCGTCCAATACGAATGCGTTTCAATATGTGTATTGAGCAACAGGTGTTTCAACCAAACGATGAGATAGTTATTGCCTTACAGCCCGTGAATTAATACAATTATTGCATGAGATATTTCCTGGTCATGTATTCTCTCTTTTCGAAGATCAGAATTGCCCTCTAGATCACGTGATTTAACACCATTATATTTAAATAAATAATTCCAAGAAACTAAAGCCGTAAGATATTGCTTGTCAAAAAAATTCATTCGCTTCAGAGGTATAAAAATTGGAAAGAACAGTTGGCATGTTTCAAGCGCTCAAAAATAGGGGCCCATTTAAACTTGCTCACTATTAAGCGTTGATCATTTCACTTCGAACTTCCAACAATATCCCTACTATTAAAATTTCCCATGATTTTCTTTTCCATCCAGAACATCTTTCTTCCTCCAACAAAACTATACTCTCTCTTGATGTTGTTCTTTTTTCAGCAATGTCCTCATTTCTCAAAACTTTCATCTTTTTAATCCAAATCTTGCGTAAAGTTTGGGACACCCTATATATGACGTGCAGATAACTATAACTAATTTTCACCTATAAATAGAAATACATTTTCTTTTTTTCTTTCAGCTTTATATGATGATTTAAAAATGAACATTTTCGTTAAATTAAAATACTTTTCTTTAAATTTAGCTAAAATATGTAATATAGTTCATTAAGTCACTTTTTAAAATTTTAAGGTTTATTTAGGATTTTAAAAACATTTAAAATAGAGAAAGTAACGATTTATGACTGAAAATCATTTTCAAACTAATTTCTGTTCCTTCGGTCTTGTGCACGCCTAGGACCGACACTGACTTTATTGCTACATGTATAACATTGCATTTAAAGATAGGTAAATATTTTTTTACTATTACGCTGTATTCCGCATTATTTGAACTCAGCGATTCACCGTTTTTCTCTCTGACATAAATTTTTATTATGAAATACAATTTTATTGCATTTGTTTTGAAAAAGTTATGGTTGAGTATAAATTTTTAGAGTACATTCCAGTTTTATTGATTTTAAAAATAAATAATTTTTGTGTGGACACTGTTTATCACTTTACCTTAATATAAATTAAAGAATATTTATAAGTAAATAACAGTTTTCAAAAAAAATTAAGCGATAAAAAAACGCAAACAACGTTTACGAAAATGTCACTTTATGATTAAGTATTAAAATTTTTACAAAAAGACTACATTTTACGAAGAATTTTGCATCTTAATCAGAATAAGATGAAAAGAAAAGGAAAATTCCAAAAGTGAACCCATTTTAAAAAGTAAACAGCATCAATCATCTTATCATTTGAGCTAGCCTGTGCTTGTTAACCACCTGGAACAGGTTAATAAAGAAATATGACATCAATAATTAATGTAACGTAGTTAATTCTCAAACTCTCCAAAATATATTTTTATTATATAAAAATGCCAGGATGAAAACATTTTTACCTTATTTAAAAAACATGGAAAAAAAACTTTCCCCTTTTTTTTCTATTTTATTTCTCTTTCAACGAAGAAGTTTTTTTTTTCATAATAAAATGAGGAAAATTGCTTCAATCTTTGATGAAAAATGAATCGTACGTTGTGTACGTTGACCTGTTACTATGCAAATTTTTGCGATCAATTTTAACAGGTGGTCCTCTTATATATGAGTGAGTCATTTTTTTATCACGTCAATTCCAGAACATATGGGGATAATCCTTTCGTTGCATTTATATAAATACTTGATCTTTCCTTATTTGCTGTGGGGATTTCAAATAAGAAAGTAGTTTTACCCCTTAAGTTACAGGTCTTCTTTAATGACATTTTTAGCCTATTTTTTATTGAAATGTAAAAGTTTAAAGAAGTTTTATGTAACAGGGAGTCGCATAAATGTTGCTACAAACTTCGATCGAAGTTGGGATACACTATCAGGATTAAAATTGAATTGAAACTCATGCCCGAAAATGTCATCTTCCCAATTATGACCAGTTCGAGAGAACACTAATAAACAGTTCATAACAGGTAAGAGCCCCTAGTGGTATATGTCGACATTTTCTGAGCATTGGTTCTAATGCAACTTTAATCCTGCTGATGTACCCAACCTACCCAAGAAGTTTGCCGCAACATTTATGCTACCCGAACTTGTACATTTCGACAAAAAAATAAACTAAAAATGGCATTAATAAAACTGCAGTTTGGGTAAGGAAGCCAATTTGAGATTTGAAATCAATGATGCAAAAATGTCCAAGAAAAAATCTCACTCAAAAGAAATCAGAAATAAATTTGTTTCTCTGTGTTATCAATTCAAGCTTAGATAATAAGTAATGAAATATTTAACATTACCTTAAAATTTTACTTAAACTATAAATAATCAGAATTATTTTCTGTCTATCACATTACTTAGTACCAAATTGATTTGCTAATCAAAATATGCATATTTGCGCTTTAAGCGAGCCAGTTAATTGTTATCAAGTTAAGTATTTCTTAAAATGCCAATATTCAAGAAACCTATGCTATTTTAAAACTTAATTTTATGCTAATTATATTATTTCAAAATTTAATTTGTTAAAAAAGATAAAATTTTGTTCACCTTCACAAAACAAATGCCTTTATTATTTTCTCCAAATGGTTTACTGAGGAGTTAAGGTTAGTTTTAAATACTATTTCAGCAATTGAGTAAAATTTATTACTCAAAACATTGGACAAAATAAGTTTGCGAAATTTTTTTTTTTTGCTCAACTTAAAGGATTTAGACCATCAATTCCTTAATAGACAAGTCTGATATATTTCACCGGTCAACACACCAGATGCTTTGTAACCCGACAGGTTGCCAGGTTATAAAGGTTTTGCTCCCTTTTGTTATAGGAAATAAATTCAGTTACTGTTACGAGGTCAACTTAGACAAAGGTCTTAGAATAAATATCAACTTACACAAGTGGTCTTGATGGGTTTCACTGTATTAACTTTACTTACTTTCTAAATTATATGATTATAATTAGCGCTCTAATGCTATTAAGAGCTTTTAAAAATAAACTAAAATATCACCGATAGTCTAGGAATATCGATAACTGAAAAAATTTCTTTCAGTATTTTTCTTGTTTTATTATGTGCAAACTTTGAAGACAGAGTGTAAAAAAGACGAGTAAAGGCATCTTTCTCAATTTTGGAAAACTAATATCGTTTTCAAAGTTACATTTGAACTAACTGCGTGTAAATTTTTATATTTTATATGCCTTGCTACAAATTATTTATGTTAGATTTTGAAAAAAAATCTTTTAATGAGGTGAATTTCATAATCACGTTACACTTTAGTGGTAAAACACTATTTGTTGTTGTTGTTTCCAATGCGACATGCCGAATAACCAGCAAACCTGCTTAGTGAAACCGAGTGAATTTAAGGTAGAGGGTGCGTTTCTTGTTTTTCAGTGGTGCCATCTATGGCCAAGAATGCTTTTTCCGTCACACACATACGGCACAGCCCGTTTTAAAAGACGGACCCATTCATACATCGACAGATCGTAATTTTGACCTGAACCAGCTAATGATTAATCACCAATTTAATCTCCCCAAAGGTATTGATTTGTTATGGTTATTTGAAGAACTTTGTGACCCGACAGATTTATCGAGCACCTGTCACCATTTACTACACGGGGTGTCTTCGATAAGCGGGGATCGAACTCACGACCTTTTGGACATGGGCCCTACCAACCAGGATATCCCTGCAGCACACTATTTTTGTACAATATCAACAGATTTGGTTAATGGAGCTAAAATATACTTAATTATGAAAAAAAAGGGATTGTCACATAGTATTAAAATAACTCTTTAAACAGAAATAATATAAACACATTAAAGCCAATTGGTCTCCCAATGAGCTATTTTTAAACTACCGTTTAAATTACAGTCAGTAATATAGCAAATCAAGTTTTTCTTCCAATTACTTGGATTTAAAAATATTACTTGTTCAAAATGTCTATATTAAGTTTTAATGCTGTTTTAAATATCCCTATGATAAGTAAAAATAACTGAAATATATAATATAATAGTAAAAAGTATCGTAATTCAAGTTCCAATTGCTTTCAGATACTAATCTTTCAAAGATCTCTTATGAATTACTTCTCATTACTAGTTCTTTCTTGGAAACAGAATTCAAAATGCACGACGTAATAGAAATAATGAAAGCAATTTAAAACGAGAGCAAATTATTAGAGTATCATCACAGTTAGATCATTTGTACCTTATTTTTTGCATTATTTAAATAAAGTAATATATCTGCGTGAATAATCATTTTCATCTGGCAAAAATTATATTTTAATGGCACAGAATATATTTTATTACCATAATACGACATATAATATATTTTACTTCCATAAGAGAAAAATCATATCATTATAATGACGCTGAATTCCAATTCAATTTTACTTTTATTTATGCTGTAAGTGTTTAACACTTACCGTTTGAATATAGCCAAGTTTGCACTTGTAAATTTTATTTACCCTGTTTAAATGTTATACAGCTATAAACACGTTTAATAGTTCATAAATGATTTCAATGTCAACAATTCTGTTAGTTTTTCGGTATTTATATATGTATTTTTAAATACATCTTTGTTAAATACATATCTATTTTGAAGTAAATTTTTTTCTGTTGTCTTTAAGAGTTTAATAGAAATTCATATTTGAAGTCGCATTCAATTACATGTTTTTTACGCGCAAAACTAGTATTAAATACATTACATTTAAGCCGGCCAGGTGGCCGAGCGGTTAGCGTGCCTGACTGCGAAGCCATAGGGTGAGGGTTCGAATCCCGCTCTGGGCATGGATGTTTCTCTCTCTCTTTGTGCTGTCCTCTGTTGTGTGTGTGATGTNTTTCCCGATTTTTTCAATTTACGAACTTTGATTAAATTTTTTTAGTTTTGTTTTTTATACTAAAATATAATCTTATAGTATGAAATCTCTATAAATACATATTAGAGAGACATTATAATAATATTATATTTATGTAAAAATCGTTTTATCTGAATAAACGGCTCAGATTTATCTGAGTATGTCAGAAAGAGTATGTCACATTTAAAGTATGTCACAAAGAAAAAATTTCATGTTCACGATTTTTTCTTGCCTTTTTAGGGTGTAAAGAAGAAGAAAATTCATGTAGAAATAGTGTGCCCCCTAAAAAAATTTTTATTTTTTTTTGGCAGCCTAATTGGCGTTTATTTGTGGAATTGCTCATATATGTATTTTTAAATACATCTTTGTTAAATACATATCTATTTTTAAGTAAATTTTTTTCTGTTGTCTTTAAGAGTTTAATAGAAATTCATATTTGAAGTCGCATTCAATTACATGTTTTTTACGCGCAAAACTAGTATTAAATACATTACATTTAAGCCGGCCAGGTGGCCGAGCGGTTAGCGTGCCTGACTGCGAAGCCATAGGGTGAGGGTTCGAATCCCGCTCTGGGCATGGATGTTTCTCTCTCTCTTTGTGCTGTCCTCTGTTGTGTGTATGATGTGTGAATGTGGCCCACCCTATAAACGGGTTTGTGGCAGTGTGGCGTGGGCAATGTTGCTCGCCTCCGTGACTTTGGTTCACAGGTGCCCACTGGGTAACGAAATGAGCAACAATTCTGGCACAGTATAGGCAAAGATTCAAATTCAGTGCCTGCCATTGGGGAAAAAATATATATAAAAAAAACATTACATTTAAATTTAACAAAATATAATTTAATCTTCAATTTATAAATAAAATTAAGCATCAAATAAATATAAATTCATACATACACCAATTCAACCATTTGACAACCACCAAGTAGGGTTATGTTTAATTATAATTAAATTACTTGCGTTTAAAATATGCCCTAATTGCAGTTTAATCAATCAACGTAAAATAATTAGAATGCCTTTGCTGTAAGAGGGAAAAGCAAATAGATCTTCGTAATTGTGACAATGGCGCTGTGTAAACAATGGAATAAAATCCGCGAAGAATAAAACTCCAGGAAAGGTTAAAAGAGTTTTCAGTTTCAAAGGCTTTGTACTTCCGTTTTAATTATTATACACGACAAATTATGAATAAAGATTTTCTTTAAAATGTTTGAAATTTTTTTTTCTACTTTAAAGTTTAATTTGTCTCTTACACATACAGTAAAAGACTGAAAATTTCGGATACAGTTTTCTTTTATAATTATTCTTTAATGATCAAAAGATATTGAATAATTTCAAAAAATTAATTCCTTAAAACTTGTGTCACACTTTTGATTTTGATTAGTTTGATAAATTTAGATTTCATTTGCATTTAACGTCTTTTAGGTATTAGTTGCATATAAAATTGTGTTTGATAACTTATTTTAGATCTTTAATTTCCTCTTTGTCTAAAACAAATTTTATTTCATGCATACAATAAAAATGACCAAAAAATTATTTAAGTTTAATTCTTTAAAATTTAGCCTAATTTGTTTAACAGAATTCTCTCTTGATATTAAAAAATATTTCCGCAATTTGGTTATAAGCTTTATGTTTTATTTTAGTTTATGGCACAAAAAAACTAAAATTTAAGAACTTGAAATCACAGAGTTGTTTAGAAAAATGTATAGAGAGTGCGATGGAGTAAAGGAATTTAACATTCGATAATTCATTAATTAGTTCAGTTTGTAGCAAAAAATACCATGATGACCAATCTGAAGCCAACAGAAATTCAACTGCAGAATTGAAAGTTTGACGTACTGAAAGGGGCGTTTATATTTATAAACTTATCACGAGTTTTTTCCTTCCTTCTTTTGAAATTCTAATTTGTTCGTTTAATCTGATTTGTTTACTTCTGAGTTGATGTCGAAAGTGACAAAAATAGATAAATAAAGAGATATTAAAGGATATGAATCTTATCATTTTATCGTAAGTTTGATTTTTTTTAAAGTACAGTTGGGTTTATTTCAATTGCAAGTAACTATTAATTTCGTAACGACATATTAATAAAATGTTCTTATATAAAATTATAAAAAATGCGTTTATTTATTAATCAAATTATCTTTTTCTTTTTTTTTTTACAAAATATTAAGGAAAATGAATGAAAAGCATTCACAGAGGTTGTTGAGCCGAGTGAGCTATTCAAGTTCACCAAATTCTGAATTTAATTTAGTTTACAAAATGTAAAATTAATTTTAAAATAAATGAAAAATAAATGTAACTTCTATTTTTGAAATTAAATTACACAAGTTTATCTTTTATAAAAAATTATTAGTAAATGCTTTCTGTACTAGATATTTGGAAATATTCCGACATATTTTCCCAGATATATTTTTGATATCTCTTTTTTATTGCTCATAACTAAGATACGCATTTTTATTGCTTATAAATAAGATAACACTTAAGTGTCACTTTCCATTTGAAAAGTAATGTGACTTTATTTTGGGATTTTTAAATTCATCTTCATGTAACAATAACTAGACCAAATCATTCCTAGCTTTCATTAACAAAGGAGCCCTACTATTAAATCATTTTTTGTTTTAACTGAGCACTTTAATGTCGTCTTTGGCATTGCCGTGCTGCCGTGTATAAATACAGTTTTTAAAAGCGGTACAAATGCGTAACACTTTTAAATGTGTGTGTGGATCCCGATAAAAAAATTCTTCTTCTTCGAAAAATATCTTACCTATTTTTTTTAAGTTTAGGGAATTTTACATGAGAAAATACTAAAACAACAAATAAAAATTTTTTAAAACTTTAACAAAATGCTCCCTTTAGCAGACGCTAATGTTTGTAAATCTAGAATGGTTGATAGATTTATTTTAACCCTACATTTTTTTCTGATTTCTAATATTTTTAACTTATTTTGCATTAAATCTTTTTTTTATTTCTTCAACTTATAATTTATAATCAAATTATTTCCCCACAAAATAATATTTATTATTTTCCGTGACATAATTTTTATTTTAATTTGTGACAAATATGAAAAATGATTTTTATAAGAAGAATAAACTTCATTGCTCTATTAATCGAAACAGATTCGTTCCATAACTTGTTCAATCATGCGTTTTACAATCTTTGCCATTAATGAGCTATAGTATCTCTTAAATCATGAAATTTTTGACAAAAAGACTTGTTAAATTTATTACTTTACTCCAAAACGTGTATAAATTTTGCAGACGTCGTAAATTTTATTTATTTATCTATATATCATTAATGAAAACTTTAAAAATGTCGTGAATGTCAATGAATGAATAATATTGACAAATATTGAAGTTTCTCCCCTTAAATAAACTCTTAAAAAGTCTCACTTATAATGTAAAACTCTCATTGATGTCCAAAATATTATTGGATATCATTTTATGAAGCAATGAAACTGACCACGGACATAAGAGCTGTTTACCTTTTACTTTATTGCAAGGTAAGAAAGGTAATCAACATCAAAGCTCCAATGACTGTTTGTTTTGCTGTTAAATGTATAGATTTTTATCTAGGAACACGTGAATAAGATTTATAGTTATATAGTTACGTTACAGCATTATAGACAAACACATAAAAGTTTCGAATTCAATATAAAACAAATATAGCTGCTTGTAACGATTTATCTATAATAGACCTTTTTTTTAATGTTCAACATTAATTATCGTCAATATATGAAATGCTTGTAATTGATACAATGCCCAGTAATTGTATATCCGACGTTTATAGATAATGTTTGAAAAAAGAGAATTGTTATAGCCCTTATAATCTTTTGCCCAGTCATTGTAAAAAATTCCAGATTACAATGAATAGTACCGGCACTTTTTCGCGATAAATCCATTTTTACTGGAACATGTTACGGAACAATAAATCTGATATAGATTAATTTTACAATCACTCTAAATAAATAAATGTAACTGTAAAATTTACGGTAAAATACTTTACGGTAAAAATGGAATTTCTGTTATGCAGCAAAGTTGCCAGTACTTTATATTGTAATTTGATCCCTAATTTTTTACAGTGTGGTGTTTAAGACAAACTATGAAATTTGAGAAATATTACAAAATTTGCCTAGTCATTGCATAAAATGCCTGTATATTTCATTTTAATCAAACTATAAAATGCCATAGCAATGTGGGAAATATTAATCGTTTAATAATCTGTGGATTTGCCACTCAACAATTTGTCACTCAATGGAGCAATTGTTGCGGATTTGTCACTGCTACAGTAATAATAGAGAAATAGTTTCATTCCCTCGCTTAAACTCACAATAAGATACACATTTTCATGCCCGTGTTACTGAGATGTCTAATGAAATTTTCTTACAAAATTCAAGACGTAAAAGATGCAAGATATATTTTCTGTATGGTCAAAACTACAAGAATATGGTAAAATTTACCACGTTTCTCACTATATAACACCAAAAAGCTCGGCAAATTTTGACAAAAACGCTTTATCAATAATTTGGTAAAATTCTCAATAAAATATGGTTTCTTAATATGTAATAAAATTTGGTGAATTTGCTAATTTTATTATGACAACTAAGAGAATGGTATAAAAACCATTTATTTGGCTAAATTTACTTTTCATTTTTTTTTACTAAATGTGCGGCAATAAGAACTATAATTTCGAAAACTAGAATTTCTGGTGATTATGAATAGAAAAATTTCCAAATGAATGGTTTAAATATCGTGTATTTTGGTTTTATTATCCAGAATAATAGACAAAGAGATTGTCATAACAATACAGAACTGTTATTGTATCAGAATTTAAAGTTAGAATCTTTTTTATTATTAGAATGAGAACTAAAAGATTTGGAACATTTTTCAACTATGCAAACTAATATGTTTAAAATTTCAAGGCGGATGGCATTTTTTTTACTTTTAATTTTAACCTTTAAGGACAATTAGAGATATAAATGTTATATTATGGATGTCGACTTCTTTAAATAACTAATTACAATTTTTACGTTATTCTTTCTTATTTCTTTTCTTATGCTTTAACTATGATGTCTCCTTATCTTAGATAAGCAGAAACTGAAAAATTCGAATTTTTTTAACTATTAACCGACACCGTATATTATACAGAACAGTTAATAAGAAAGTAATATTAGGTTAAGTCAACTATTTTATTTAATTAAGATAACTAATAAATTTTTCTTTGCAAAATCTTTTTTCTGAATGTGATTCAAAGGCAAAACATTTTCAAAAAGACATTTTATTATTATTATATTTTATTTTTTACTTTAAGGGCAGAAATAAATTTGAATCTAGAAAATGAAATATGAAATGTAAAAGAAAGATTTAGCTTGGTGAAATAGAAAATCTGAAAAATTCTGTGCAATAACAATTTATTGAGAATAAAAAACTGATTTGAACGTTTTTTTTCTTCATTTGAGAACTTTTATTTTGAAATTAAAATTTATTTCGGCATTTTAGACAGAAAAAGTCTCATTTAATCCAAACTCTTACATTTCATCTCAAACTATACGTACTGAAAACAATATTTCACACCAATATTTTTTTAACTTAGTAAAGTGTAAAACATAATTGACTTTTATTAGCATAATAAATAATAAAAGTACGATTTATAATAAACATTATAATTATTATTATAAATATTTATTAAAATCAGTATTGTCTAAGAATTGCTTCATTAAAATGACAATCTATTATTAGTACAAAATATTACCACACCATTATTATTAACAGGATTATAAATAGTATCTATAAAAATTAGTTATGGCTAAAAATTGCCTCTTAAAATTAATAAAACATACTAAAACTCAAACTAGAAACTGTAAGAACTATAAATATTATCATTGTATCATTAAAGGTATAGTAAATAGAATCAATAGCAAGAGGTAAATTGTAAAAATTAGAAAAATTTCAAATTATATAAAAATTAATAGATTATTAAATTTTTACATTTAATAAAATTTAAAAGACAAGAATATTTTATCGTTTCCAGTTAACCTTACTGGAGCAGTAATTTCATTTTATTCAGTTCATTAATATAATTACCTAGAATACAAACTTACTATGCTCTACCATGAAATAAATATGCTTATCTAGAAGAATGAAAGTTTTTATATTCTACAAAACATGATCAATTTATGATCTTAAAAAAAAATATTTTGAATATTAGGATTTTTTGTTGTCGATTAATTAATGTTTTTCATAAGATTCTACAAAAAAAAGCGCAACGTAAAAAATACAAATAATTATTTATTACTTCAAATAAACATAATTAATAACTTTATGCCTCTTTTGTTACTTTGTTTTTTTGTTGTTTATTTACGCTTTACCATAAAATAACGATTATTATCTACAATAATGACATTTATTTAAATGCTACAAAATACGATCAATATTATTTATGCTCCCAAGAAAAAAAAATATGAGCATTTCTGCTTGTTGTTGATAATTTTCTATAAGATTCAGCAAGAAAAACCAATATAATGTAAAAAATGCAAGTAATTATTTATTATTTGGGTTCATGAAAAATGAGCGGGTCTAAAGTTGAAAAAAGAAATTTGTATGTTGTACCTAAAACATAACTAAACCCTTTTAACTATCAAATATTGAACCTAATGATTTCTTTTATAAGTAATGATTGTTTTCTAGCTAACTGTGTTTTCATTTCAAAATCATTCTTAATCATTCTAATAACAAACTGTCATGTTCTATGAGATCTTTTTAAACTTATAATACCCCTTACTAAACTCGTAACTGTTCAGAAAATGTAGTACTGTCTTTTACATTATAATACTAAACACTTGTTTTGGATTACTTATTGTATTTAGAAATTTTTGCTCAAATTTTCCAGGTTGATGCAATTTAGGGAGTTAGTAGTACGAATTAGAAAATTCGTTTCTTAAAAAATTTGTAACTAATTTTCAGAACGTACTGAATAAATATTATTATTGAAAAAATAAGATAAGTAGCTGAAGAACTATATTTCATAATTAATATATTACAAATTTAATCGTTAATGATTTGCGTCTGATAAAAAATTAAAATATTAAAACTCTCTTCTAAATAAGTAATTAAACTAAAACGTCAAAAGTCTGATGTGCGATCGTTATGAAGAATTTTAGCAAAAGATAAACATTCTTTGGGAGAATATTAAGAATATTTTTAACCTCAAAAAAGTAACATTCTTCTTTGTAAGTCACATAATGAACTAAACTATTCCCTTTAAAAATTGTTCTACAAAGTACTCTAATGTTACATTTCCAAAATATATTTTCCCTTCCAGAATTTTTTTCAAGAAAACATTAATATAAGTTCTGATTATCGTTTTTCGTCTTTCCAAGGGCAAAAATTCCTCAACGAAAAAGAAAAAGATAAAGTTAAATTTACCCATAATACACATAGTCCATTGCGTATCGCATTTTCCTCCTAGGCAACCGATATCATTCTTCTACAACTTTAACCCCATTTTTGATCGTTATTAAAGAAAAACCGAAAGAATAAAAAAAAGAAAATTGTCTAGCCGACATGAGAAACAAGTTAAGCCTAACTGGGGAAGTTTTTTTTTCTGATGATAGTTTCGAAATGATAAAGAAAACTAGCTTGTAGCTTGAGTGGACTTGTTTAACACAGATGACATCATGTAAGGTATTGAAGCGAGGAACAAAATGAGAAAGTTAGTGCAGCAAAATACTATCACAGATGACTTTTTTGCAGTTTTTACACCAAAGAAGACAATTTATTTAGTTTTCGATTCATTGTCTTTATACTTTATTAAAGTTTTTAAAAAGTTGCTTGTGCAAACTGCAAATCTAAATTTTATATTACTTCAGGGAGCTCATTGCTCTGGAAGAAGAATTTTTCTGACGCAAGAATATGGTTTATTTAATGAGAGAGATTAACCCGCATATTACAAAACAGTATTCAGTTTTCAGACATATTTTTAATCTCCCAGACTCAAAACATAGTTTTTATGTACTTTCAAAATTGCTTCTGCAATGTAATCTTAGAAACAGGACATTGTAACTGAAGAGAATATTACATTTTCTTTTATACATTTCATTCTGTTTGAAAACAAAATATTTTTGAAGTCTATTAAAGACTCATTCCAAAATATTAAAAACTTTATGGATTTTACCTAGAATAAGGGACAGCGCAACGCATCGTGTCGACAAAGCAACGTATCGACAGCGCAACGTAGTTTGAAACTCGGTAATGTTACGTATAATGAGTGAGACGTGCAGAAATCGGTTAATTAGAGATTATCGACTGCACTTTGTGAAGTGGGAAGAAATGAACTTCTATTCCCTTTATTTATAGCTCTTTAGCTTTCTAATAGATTAGTTTCATATTTGAAAAACAGAGGGCGACATGGTCTTTTCTGTGTAATTAAAGTTCAGAGTAACCGAAATTATTATTAACGCCAATAATACTTAATTAACTTTACTAATAGATTCTAATTAAATTTAAAAAAATGAGCAAAGTACTAGAAAGAAAATTTAAACGATAAGTTTAGAAAAAACGTTAAAAAATTGTCATGTTATTACTGAATTACTTCCCAAGCCTTTTAGAAGACAAGGACGGATCAGAAAAAAGTAAATGCTTAGTTATTTATATTTTAATTTTATTGCATTTAATAAAAATCCTATTTTATTGTTAATTTTTCCAACATAATTTCCGAAGCGCTTCAGTAAAAATCGCTGAGCTTTTTAATTTTCCCAAAGAGCCAAAAGCACGGTAAATTTTATTATATTCTGGTAGCTCTGACCATACTTTTTTTTCTCAATGTATAATTAAACAAATACATTATTTTGCAAAAGTACATAATATTGTATAGTACACACTTGAATAATTTCTTCTTTTAAATAACCGATTTACACCATTTAAGAAAAATTAAATATTTCTTTCTCATTCATTTTAGTTTAACAGAAATCTCTTTTTAATCTTTCAAAATCTCTCTAGTGAAGAATTAAGTTAATGTCTTCATAACTCACAGGAAATGAGGACTATAAGTAGGCTGATCCACCTTATATACGAAGAAAAAAAGGATCACATAAAACTTTAGTTATAAAATGCAGTTTTAGAACTCCACGAACAAATCACAATTCGATGAGACAGCAAATGAAATCCGTTAAATTTTCCGACAGAGCGTTAAGCTGCCATTTAAACGCTTTTTCATTTAGTAAATGCGTCGAATCTGAGTCGACATCATTCAAAGATTAAAGTGAGCATGGAGAACGGATTATGGAGAAAATAAATCAATGGAGCGTTAAGTTAAATTTAAAGAGGACTTTGGTTATTTATTCTCTGTGATTTTTTCTTTTAAATCATATCATGAATTTTAAATGATTACGTCAGCAGATCACGATTGATGGTAGTGAACTTTAATTTTGGAAATAGGTAGCATGAATTCATGTATCTCCACCATCTGTTACTAAACTATTAGAAATATTTTTGATCGATATTGACTCACATTATGATACAAATTTGGTGCGACTTAAATATTGTGTTTAATAAAACCCTATTATGGTGCTGATTAAATCATCTTAAACTTGATTATTCGATACTATGGTTTAACTTGAACTGGAAACTGATTCAATTTGTTATTCCAGACGCCTATGGCGACCAGCCTGGTCATCTTTCAAAATTATTCAGTACAACGTGTAAACTTTAGTGATAACCAAGACAAATGTGCAGAACAACTGCATTTTAATATTCTAATTCTTCAATCCCAGCACCAATGCTAACACCTGAATTAATTTTAAACAATTTATAAACCAATTTTTTCACCAATTTTGTTACCCGTGTGTAAGTAGTTTGATTTGAACTATTTTGAACTTGGGTAAAAATACACTTGAGGGTGCCCTTTGGTGAAATTGGCAAGTTGTGTTTGGCGCCATTCCTGTTTGTGCTGAACACCGTGGTAACAGGAATGGAGGCCAAAACATAATGACATTCCAATAAAACATTGGAAAATTTCCCCAAAACGTCGGCCAAAACTCTATAAAATTGTAATGAACCCATTATAAGCAACATTAATAAGCCCAATGAAATGCATTTTGAATCGAAACAAAAATTAAGGGAGTTAGCACAGAAAGAAAAGAAAAAAAAACAACTCACTTCTTCATTAAGCTTGCATATCCTCAGATTTAGGTGCACAGAATTCTCTAATAGCAGTTAGATACTGTCTAAAGTATCATAAATAGAATCTGTGTACCTCCATAGCCACATAAATTCGGCCAAATACGAATCGAAAATGGCTTCTGTGGTACCGGACTGGCGGTGACATTTTTTTCTCTTTTTCTTTTCCCCTTTAGTCCCTTTTTATGACTGCCCACATATCTTCGATCTTATTGACCAGAAGCAAAAGTAACCTTACCAGCCGGTATCCAACGTAGAACTAACGGACCTCTGAAATTACGAATACCGATGAACATTTAAAAATTACGCTAAAATCTAAACCAATCAAAATCACGATTGGGTTTCAACAACGCCCAGCTTGGCGATCACAACTTGGCGGGAATCAAGGGGCACCCTCAAATATAATCTACCCGTTCTTAAGAGTGTCAGTGATATTACCAAAGTTAAGCATTGCCTTTTAGTAGCAATAGAAATTCTGCCAAGAATACGTTAAATCACAGAAACCACCGTAAGTATTAGTTCGGGGCATTTCAGCGTAGTAGGCAACAGAAGTATTAAAATGATTTCCATATCTGGAGTGATATAAGATAGAAAACTCATGGCTAATGCTCCATTACGTGCTGTACTTTGTTGCTGTTAGAGAAGTGCTTTTTCACGTACTTCTCGAACCATAACTTGAATATCGTATATTATATGCTATTGGTGGAAAAAAAATGCTCCGTCACCAATAATTGGTAAGGCAGTATACAGCACCATAGCATGGTTCGTGTTTGATATTTTTGCAGTCATTTTATAAAAACAAAATTAAACATAAATCTAAATAATTACTTCGTAACTAAGTAATTGTTTCTATAAAAATACAAAACTTATGTAAATAAATACTCAACGCATGACTAACTTATAAATTACGATCTGTGGATGAATGAATGAATGTATGAATGAATGTATGAATGGGTCCGCCCTATAAACGGGTGTGACGTATGGGTATGGCAGAAGTCGAATTCTTCGCCATAGATGGCGCCACTGGAAAACAAGAACAATCGCACCCTCTGCCTAATCAGGCATACGTCAAGAACAACAAACACTACTTAAATTATTACTTAAGGCAACCCAACAAAAAGGATAATAACTGTGTTGCCAATAGGTGGAGAAAGACCAGAGTGTAAAGTGCCATATAAGGGATTGTAAATACCGGTATATACCGATACCGAGTTTATAGATACCGATTTTCTGATAGTATAAATCTTTAAGATTTGATTAAAGTCGTTAATAAAGCCACAATGGCTCAGTGGTAAAAGCCCTGAAATGCAATTGAGAAGGTGGCTTGAAGCCCACCCAGCTTCAGATTAATGGGTCTCAATTTTTCTGTTAAGTAAAAACGACCGAATGCACAATGCTGACCGCATTGCCACCATCATGCTGCTGATCACGAAATTGTGGAAGCTTAACCTCCATGACTCTCTGGGCCACAACGGGCTGTTGTGAAAAGGCTTTATATTTATGGTCGGTGATATTTTGTGTGGTTTTTTAATGACCAGTTTAAAAACAACCATGATTAAAGTTGGTTTTTCAGTAACATGGATTGAAAAGGGTTTCCCTGAATGATTGTTCACAAATATAGATAGAATTTAATTGGCTTTCTGTCATTGATAGTGATAATAAAGAACGCGCATACTCTTTTAAATTAATACAAAGAAATTTAGCAAAACTAAGAGGAGAAAAAATTATTTTTCATGCTCATGAACACCAAAGTTGCTCATGATCATTAAAACATTTTATTCAAAATCTTATGCATCTAAATGTGAAATGTAGTGTTTTACTATTTTAGTAAAGGTTTTTAGTGTTTTCTTCGTACGTGAAAGTTAATACAAGAAATACTCCAGGACTATTACTGAAATATTACTGAAAAATAATGCTTTGAAATGTCATGAATGTTTCGACCTTTTTACATTTGACTCATGGAAGTGATTCCTAATCAAAACGAATCTTCTACGTTTTTTTTTCTTTTCTTTTTTGTATTTTACTTTATATCAAAAACAGTTTTTACTTTAATATATTATTTTTCTATTAATTATTACTTTATTCTAAAACTTAAAAACTTACTACAAGTATTTTAAATACTAGTAAAGAACTATATACTACTATATCTGAATTTCCCCCTAACTTGATAAATGTTTTATGGTTCATCATTTCCTGAAATATATAATGCTTTGAAGAGAGAATTCTTGGCTATTCTTAGCTGTATATATAATATCATAAAAGTTGTAAATATATTCGTTAATATTTAAAAATACTAAATTATTTTCGTGCTGTTAAAATCAATGAGAATTTTTTTACTATTATATTCCCTCACAACTTAATAGACTTATTTTTAATGTTTGATCTTAATAACGCCGATAATATTGGTAAATTGTTGCCTAGAAAAAAATTTATTTTAATAGAACGAATACAGGAAATCGTATTCTTTTTTTAAAATTGCATGAAAAACATTGGTGTTTAGAATATTTTCAAACAAACACTAAAAAAATCATAGATTTCAGTTTGCTAACTACACTTTCCCTCTGTGAGTTTCAAAACTCATCAACTGGTTTTCACAGCTACCTAAAAAAGCAGTCAGAATGTTTTCAACAACGTGTAAAAGGACAAAAGAAAACAACGCTTTAAGAAACCAATACTCTTAGAAGAACAAGAACTGAAGTGAAGACAGATCCATTTGGTGATTGGTTGTCTGAAAGCATTTACCACGTTTGGATAGGTGACGAAAAAGTAGAAATGCTTTTCTACACTCTAAAAGAAGCCTGAAGACGTGACTCACAAACTAAATGGATGAATAGTGTCTATTACTGTCGAAGACGACTGTCCTGATTTCAGGCAGTGATTTTGGATCGATGAGGTTTTCCTAAAACCGGGAATAATGAAGGGAACGGGATTTAATTTATCACTGTTACCCGAAATAGATTAGTTGAGCATGGTTCTGATTTTAATGATCTCTCTCCAGGAGGAAACAGATTCTGAATATCTCGCTGCTGAATAAGAATTTAATGTGAATAATATCTGTACTGGAAGAACAAAATTTGAAATGAATAACATTTGAACAGATACGTTGTTTCAAAATTAGTTAGATTAGATTGCGTTAGAGTTATAATTTAAAAGTCTTTGTCTTTTTTTGTTGTTGCAGTTAAGGTTGACAATTTGTCTCCCGCGTTCCATACGACTTGTCCTTGGACGTGGTGAAATTCAAGTTTATTCAAATTTCTAAATGTTTCATGACACAGAAATTAATTTCAAAATGACTATCAGATTTTGGACATGGAAAATAAAGTAATTTGTGTACTACGCACGTATAATTCATGGTATTACTAGATCGCATAGATCAAATTTTGTTTTTTTAAATTTTATCATTTGTTTTTATTTTCTAAAATATATGTAAACGATGTTATAGTATAGAAAAGTAGTTATAGAACATTTATTTTGCGCAGCAAAAAGTAGAAGTTAATTGCAAAAATCTATAATACTAAAATGAAGAGTTTGTCTGTCATTCTGTCTGTGTGTCCCTCTTGTAACCGTTGTTCTATCATCCAGAAATTTTGACAGCGCCTGCAAGGGGTAAATTTAGCTCCCAATCATTAAATTCATTCAAAGTTTTCAATTAGTTCGTTCGGTTGAGTCGTATGAGAAATGGAATTTTTAGATTGATTAGAACTCGCCGTTAATAAAAATGAGACTGCTGCAAACGATTTCTTTTCTATCAAAATGACTAATGGTCTCCGACGACGATTTTCTTACTCTCATATATTTTAAAGATTATATCAGTGATATTCCTTAGCTTATAGCTCTCATTAAAAAAGTAGGTTTTGCACGTTCTTTAATATTTAAGTATTTTTTAGTCGTTATGTCCGATAAACTCGGTCATCAGCATGAACATGATAGCACTGTCGAGTTACGCCACTAAACCAGTATTTATTTTGTTTATAGTTATGCTTTTAAAACATGAATGTGGAAAACTAAATAATTTAAAATCAGCAGTAATTGAAAAAAAAAGCAAGTGATGCATTGAAAAGCAAAATTAATGACGAAACAGTACTAATTCGAATACGAGAAGCATTAAAAATCTTCATACTATTATAGATGCCAATCATGCTCAGTAGCATTTGGTAATAGGTTTCAATTTAAATAAAAAAATAAGGTATGTTCTTGAGAGCAAAATTAGTAGAAAAATGGTACTAAATTGTTTAGGAAAAATATAAAAATCGCTATATTATTATTATTGATGCTTAATTAATTTTGGTTATTGAAACTTTGGATTGAAATTAAAAATAAGCTATGGTAAAAGGAATATTAATGGAGAAATGTTACAAATCAGCTTAAGAGAAACTTAAAAAATCGCCATATTATTGACCCTATAGATGCTTAATTTTGATGACAATTACTCATTAAAATTAGAAATAAGCTATGTTAAAAGCAATATTAAAGTCAAAATACGGTAATACTAAACATGAAGTACTAATTCGTTTAAAAGAAGGGTAAACATTCTCCAAACTATTATAAACGTCAATTATGCTTCATTAATTTTGGTTATAAGTACTAACTGAAATAAAAGCAATAAACTGTATACTTTAAATACTTATGAAGCAAAATTAATAGAAAAGGGTCGCTAATTCGTTCAGGAAAAATGTACAAAGTCGCCACATTATTATTGACGCTAATGCTGCTTAATTATTTTGTGTAATAAGCACTACTGACATTGTAATCGATGCAGTTTTAGTCAGTATCAAATGTACAGATATAGGTAGAATGTTTTATATTAGTATGTTTGATAAGTATTAGAATTGCATAAATGCTGAGAGGTTTTAATATCGATACTGTAAAAAGAGGTTTATTACAGTCCTTCTGAAAATATAAATACCAAAGAAAATGGCGCAATTGTATAAAATCTTGCCAATTAAGCATCAATAATAATAATATAGCGTGTGGTTTCAAGCAAATAATTCTGTATACAGTTAATCTTTATTATGATAGGATGAACTTCTAAAAACGTGTTTTGCTTAATCTAAAACCGCCGGAAGGAACAAAATATACCAGGTAGAATATATAAACAAATATATATTCTATCGGAAGAACAAAATATACCAGGTAGAATATATAAACAAATATATATTCTACCGGTAAGAACAAAATATAATAATAATGTTAAAAAATAGAATTATTTTAGCTTTATTAATTGTGTTGGTATATGTCTCTCAGTTTTGCGCAGGATTTCGTAAAATCGTTCAACGCTGATATATTGTTTGCTTACTCTTTTCCACCCGTACGAAGAACAGGTATTCAGTATAACGGGTATTCGGTATAACGGTTATTCAGTAGAAGGGTATTTAGTATAGTAGATAAATAAAGAAAACTGTTTCAAAAGCTGGTTAGTGCACAGAGCAACAAAAAAATGAAACTCCCTGAATAACTTTTAGTTTTTAATGATCAGATTTTCACGTACTAGGACTCAATCTTAATAGTCCGAAGAGCTGATCTCAAATATTCTAATTATTTAGTGCAGACGATGCATAAGCTAAGAAATTCGACGCAAATACGTACTTTCTCTGAATAAACATACTGTTATTGACGGATTATGGTTTCTGACCCCCCAAAACATAGGGGATGGCCGCAAGTTGGAAAATATGGTCCTAAACGTTTGGTCAAAATAGCTGTCGAAAGTTTTGACCCCTGAATGTTGATTTTATATTCTGAAAATTTAGAATATTTTTAGCGAGTGGAAAATTTTTTCACGGAATTATAAAACTAAAGATGATCCCTCAAAAAAACAACAATTATTTAATCTTTTTCGCTATTTTATTTAATAATAATCGAATAAAATTTAAATTCTAAGGTTCGTAAGGTATACACAAATTTTTAAATCATTTTATAGAATGTAATTTATATGGCAAAATATGAAATTGGTTGAAAAGTTCGAGAGAAATTGAATTTTAAGAAGTCAGATATTTAAAATTAGATTACTCAAGAACTTTTTTTTGACATAATTAGACTAATTAAACTCGCAAATATCCATGTGTTTCAAACTTATGTATATTCCGAAGGTTTATTACGAAACCAGATGGATTCAACGAAGAGTTTTTACTTCCTGTTAATTTTTAAGTAAATTATATTACGCTGAATTTTGTTTAAAACTTGGTTCTATGCACTACCATATAATAAAAAAAATTAATTACTTTGAGGTATGCCTTCAATTAGTTAGGTTGTTTCTGTTTTTTTTTAAAAAACAAGCTGATAGTCAAACTAGTATTTTTTCGTCGCTGTAATTATATTTATGTGATTACTAGTTCAAGTATTTTTTATCTTCAATTGATTCAAAAAATTAAAAATCTGTATTTTAAATAGATTTTTTTATCAACCTACATCAGGGATGGCGAACCATTGGCACGCGTGCCATTTATGTCACGAGGCACAATACTTTGGGCACGCCACCAATCACAATTGTTATTACACTATGAAGTATATGTAACAATTAAATTAAAACTCACAAAAAACAAAGGAAATGATAAACAATTATTAATAAAAAAATTATCAATTAGTGCTAAAAAACAATTAATAACTATTAAAAGCAAGCTAACAATAGATAACTAGCAAAAAAAATTAACAGTCCTGCTTAAACTAACATCTTACAACCTAATATAAGTTATTTGTAACTAATCTATCTGAACAAAAGTCACACTGATGTTACTTTATGTTGTTTCAAGATATGGCAAAAAAAAAAAATTTCTTTTTTTCAATGTAAATAAAGAGTTTTGAGTTGATAGTATTTAGTATTATTATTATCCCAATAATCATGAAGTCAAAATTATTTGACGGCAGGTCTATGACCTCATTAAACAATTTTTTAGAAAAATGGCACGTTGGTGTTTAAAGGTTTGCCACCCCTGACCTACATGAACCTTTTCCCTGTTGCAAAACTTGATACGCTCCTTAATTGCAAGTTCATATCTTACATAAATTTATATTTTATTTAATCTACATTGTTTAATTTAAACTGAAATATTTATTCTCAATTTAGAATATAAAATGATTGATTTCATCTGAAATATTTGGTTCAACCTAGGTTAATAATTGCAAAAGATGTATATATTAATCAAATATATTAACAGTTTAGTATCTTCCTCCAAAATCAAAACTCTACGAACATTTAAGATACAAATCAATATCGAATTAAATCCACAGATGCTATTAAATTATCATTCTCGATATACAGACAAGATGTATAAACTAGTAGAATACCAATGATTCGATTAGTTCTCTCTTCCAGGCACGGCTCATTCCTAGCCTCTTATGAGCTTATTGAATAAGCTCACTATGGAAGCATCATTCATTCACCATTCCTCTCCTAATACGAATTCCTCGATTCTTGCCCCATTCGAAGAAATGCTTTCATCCAGTTTGTTTCTCGGTCTTTCCAATGGACCGATAATGTCTTTCATGATTCAACGAGCTCGGCAATTCGAAGCTTTAATTTTCGTGAGGAATGCAAGAGGATTCTTTATCTCAGGGGTTATTAAGATTTTGACATCTTCCTCGCTTCCGGAGCACGCGCCCGTAATTTTATTCTGCCTTTCTGTCTGCTTCAGGGACATTTCTGACATTAAGAGCTCTCTCTGAATTTCAGCAATTTATAAAATTTCAATGCACAGTTAAGTAAACGGATTTGGCTCAGTATTCAGCTCGTTAAATGACTGCCAAGGTTTTGTTTCAAGAGAATTAAAAATGTTTTGTAGCAGATATTTACAGCCCGGTCGCCAAAAGAATAATAACTGGCAACGCAATATTACTGGATCAGGGATAAAAAAAAGTTTTACTGATATATTTGCACTTTTTTCTCATTTAAGGGTACTGAGGACCTTCAAATTAGGAAAAAAAAGCAATCAAAATTTCCATTTTGAGATTTTTTTTTATAGACGTCATATGTTTTCAAACAAAAAACATTTTTTTTAAATCGATCCATTTTTTACTGAAAGATAAGTGTTTTAACAAACCCTTTGTTTAGAAGCTGCCGATTTTTTAGCTTCGTTTCAAGCTAAGAGCTAAATAAGCTTTAAATAATTTATTTGAGAAGATATTTTTATGCAACCAAATTTGACAAACACAGTTACTTAGCTGATATATTGATTAATAAATGGCTTTGCTTATTTTTATTGTCACAATTGTTCTTTTGCCGTTATTTTGAGAACAGGCAGCTTTTTTCAAAGCTGTTATTTTTGCTTCCTAATTTGTTCTTATTAAGTTTTTAATTGTTTTTGAATATAAATTAAGATTTTAATTGTAGAAGTAAGTTACTATTGAAATTAGTCACAAAAGTAGGCGATAAGCATGCTTCAGAATAAGAAGGCGATTGAACGCATTTCCATTGATGCATAAATGCATCAATGGAGCCTCTAAAAATTTTGCCGAATGTAACGCAAACTCAAAACTTAGTCATTAAAACCAAATTTTTCTGAATTTGCAATAAATTTCAATAAATGAAAAATGGTGAACAATAACGGTTGATTAATGATTGTAATTAATTGATTTATGTTTTAAAAAGTGTGACAATGTCACATTTGCTAATTATATATTACGTTCGCTTATTAAAATTTAATGAAATATGTAATAATAGTCAACGAAACAGCCTTAAACAAGGTCTGCCACTTTTACAGAGTTAACACTAGGTCAAAGAGCCAACCATGGCAAAATCGAAGACAACCATTTTCAGGGACCTCCTATAACACAGATCAGCAAGAATAAGATCATGAACTTTATTTGAGTGCATTTTTATATAATTAATAAAAATGGATATCTGTATAAAGCACAGACAAAAATAATGCGTTAACTAAATCGCTATTCTTTTGCTCTTATTGAAAAGTATCTAGGTTTATTGCGTAATACCCTTAACAATGCATCGGTTGTGCATACCAGTAGACAAGGAAAAAAAAGGAAACGGAACACCTTGAATAGCTTTCCTCCTAATAATCGGATTTTCACGCTTTAGGAATCAATCTTAAAAGTATGCTAAGTAGTCAGTGCAGTCGATATTTGAAGTTACGAAATCAGGCTCAAGACATACTTCCTCTGAATAAATATACACTTTTCGGGACGGATTCTGATTCCTGACCCCTAGTCTGGGAAATATGGTTCTAATAATTTAGACAAGAGAGCGGTAAAAAGTTTGGACCCTTTAATGTTAATTTTACTTTGTATATCTCATCATATCTCAAAAACTTTTCAAGTGGATTTAAAAAATTTTGCACACATTTATAAAATTCGTTCTTCTAAAAGATAATTTAATTCGAAAAGTAATTTTTGAAATTATTTATTATTTTACTTAATAATCGAAACAACTTTTGAAATCCAAGGTAAACAAATTTTTAAATCATATTAAATAATGTAATTTTATATGGCAAAATACAAAATAAGGTCGAATAGTATGTGAGATATCGAACTATAAATATCAGACTTTTTTAAAATGCTACTTCTCAGAAACTATTCGACCGATTTCATTCAAATTTCAAATTTTGTTATATACATTCTTCAAAAAGGTTAAATGTTTGAAACCATTAAACCTTGCCGTTCTCAAAAACTTTCCACCTTCTTCTTTGTCTTTTACAAGTTCATAGAGCAATTTTTCTAAGAGACGATAAATAGAAGCGCTATTCATTAGAGCTCATGTAATATGAATTCTTTGGTAAAACACATATTACCAATAATTAAAAACTCTTCTTCAAATAAAAAGTCTTCAAATATTTATTAAGATGCTTAATAAATCGCACAAATATTTCTATTAGTTTGCTTCGACCCCTTCCGGTGCTTCACATATTTATAGTTTAACTTTTTGAAATGATGCTAAATGGAAGCACCATTCATTCACCGTTCTTATAATATGATTACCGTTGGTTTTTAGCTTTCTACTTATAAAGTATCTAATAGTAAGGTACTTCATATATCTCACAAATAATTTTAATAGTTTGCCCCAACATTCCTTTTCATGTTCTACGAAGGACCTCGTACCAATCTTATAGAAATTAATTCTCTATCAAATTAGCTGAAAAATTAATGCGTCATACTATTTATAATTTGAGGCTTCGTATCTCCAAAATTATCTTTTTTTTACACCATTTCAATGAGAGCTTCTGATCAAAATGTTTTGAACTAAAGCATCATAATTAATTAAATTTTTTCATTAAAATGTCAGGTAATTCGATAAAGAATTAATTCTCGTGAGATTTGTAGGGTCCTTTATATAACAACTTTTTTAAATGAAGATAATATAAGTTCCTGTTATTCACAGTTCTTATAATATGAATTTTATTAGTAAAAAGCCTTTCACTGGTAAAAAGTCGTCCACTAGTAAAAAGTCTTCCTCTAGTAAGAAGTCGTCCACTAGTTAATGAAGTACTTCACTAGAGGATACTTGAAGACCTTTAAGTGCACAAATGATTTTATTAACTTTCCATAAACTTCCTTTCTGTGTTCTACAAATTTACGGACTAACTTTTCTTAAATGAAGATGAATAAAACAGCCATTCATTCTCAGCTCTTATAATATGAATCGCGTTACTACTTTTTACTCTTACGATAGTAAAAAGTCTTCAAGTGTCCAATAAGGTACTTCTTTAAGGGGAGTCAGTTGGTTATATTCCAAAAACGCTAAAACTGACCTTTTATGAAGTACCTTTTCGCAGCATCTAAACAAGATATTGCATCAGTATTTTTTTTTCACAGAATATTTAGATATATTTGTTAACGGTTAATACATATCTTTGGCAAAAAAAAAAATTTAAAAATTTATGAATTTATGAATTTTTAATTTCTTAAAAAGTCTCATCATTTTCGAACAAAAATCATTTATAACTCATTCTGGCTAGCCCTAAAACATTATACAACAGATATAATCTCAAATATCACCAAAAATTTAAAATAGATATCATAAGTAGTTTCTTAAAAAGGGTACATCAAAAATGGTCAGTTTTAGCATTATTGATATATGCCCAACCGACTCCCTTTTATCAAATAAATAGTTTTATTAGTTTACCTCGACCTCTTTCTCTGCCTTTTACAAATTTATGGAACTTTTTTTTCTAAGAGAAGATAAATAGAAGTAGCGTCACTCATTCACAGCTCTCATAATATGAATTCCGAGATCAAAAAAGGCATGATCCCATTTACGTCTCGAGCTCCCGATGAACCGATAATATCATTCGTGATTCAACCAACTCTGCTTTAATTTGAGTCAGGAATGTGCGAGGAATCTTTATCTCAGGGTTTATCAAGTCTGACATCCTCGTCGATTTTGAAGCGGCGCGCTCCTAATTTTATTCGAGCTTTTCAGATATTACAGCAGGAGGCTATAAAATTAGAAACTCAACAATTTATAGAATTTTGTAAAGTGTAGGAGAGGGAACGGATTTCGATAAACTATCGCAGCATTAAGTTTCAGATCCAAGTGAACTCATACTAAATTCTAAAAGATTAATCAGAAAATAAAGCGAAATAATGTCTAATAACGCATAAAATTACCAAACAATTTTTATGAGTTCAGTCAGTGCTGCTGCTTAATTTCTTGTAAAACATCGTAAAATATTAAAAAAATGCATTTTTTGATTTGAAGTTATTATAATTGTAGTAGCATGTAAGCATTTGAATGATCCGTTTAAAATAATATGTTTACCTTTAAAATATATTGTAGAAATATTCCTGAGAAGTCAGCCTGGGGAGCCTGTTCTCAGCAGCAGCTGTTTTCACAGCATTTTCTGAAGAGAACTTTTTTTTAGATAAACTTTCTTTTAATTTAGGAAAGAATTACTGGGTGCCAAATCAGGGGTGCATGTCAAGAAATCCCTGACTTCTTATGAAGTTATTCTTCTTTTATGGGGAATGCGGGTTATTTTAATCAGCTTGTATTATCCATTCATCTGATTTTAAAACAACGACACTTTTATTACAAATAACTCGTCGAACAATTTAGGAATGTGACCAAATGGTCGACTGTTATCAATCATATTTTATACAATCTCTGGCATTATTACGTCATATCATACCCAACGTAATTAAACATCACCGACCGCCATCTGTTGGTAGAAAAAGAGATTACTTACTATTCCTACACTACACTTCTCATTTTAAATTTTGCAGTTTTCATTGGGTTGTGATAATATGGGTTACACAAGTTGGCCATGTGTTTCGATTAACGTGTGACTAGGCATGGAGGTTTTATAGGAAAGGGATCAACAACAAGCATCTTATTTCCATTTTGTATTTTCCACGAACTGTTAATAAATTATTTTTTTATATCCCTTGTAAACTTTTTAAGGTCCATCCTCGTGTGTCCAAGTTATTTCTTGGTCACTCCTACTAATAAATTTAAATATTACGATGTCAATCATAAAAGAAAATTAGCTCCTAGATCCAATACAGCTGTAGATTTAAAAGCTGTAAGTGAAGCGATAATTTAAAAAATATTTAGAAACTTTTATTCAGGTGCCACTTTAAGAAAAATAAAGTCGGTATTAACTAGGTGTAAATATTTTAAGGAAAGATCAATTATTTTTTACACTAAATGAATATTTAGCGCTATGAGAATAAAACGCTGTATTTAATACAACACAAATCATCTTAAAATTCTATTTAACACTAATCATCTGATTCTCAAAGTCAATATTGCTTTGTAATTGTTTGGATTTAGCTTTCTTTTCCTTAAAAAAAAACTCAAAAAATATCAATGATATGTCTTTTTTTTTTTTTAAAGTGCGAGAAATATAATTAATAGTGACTCATTTATGTATACCAAGTATTTTTATTTATACAGAAAAACTATCATATTTTATTTTGAAAGCTTTTTACTGCAGTTCATACAAGTGAAACAACAAAATATATTTTTATTGCAATAATTAGAAACCTAATTTTTCCTACAATTAATTTTCGGTGTAAATGTGATTAATTTTACCCACGACAAAGAAAATTAAATTTCAAAATCTATTCCTCAATATACAAGGAAAAGGATACAAACCGCACTTATTTTGTTGTGTGGGAAAAAAGGTTAATAGACATGTAACAAAGCATGCATGGAATATCTTTCGTTCGAATAACAGAATTGTTTCGTAGAATAACAGAATAGTTAATATTTCAGAAAACTGTTTGCTTTCACTAGCTAATTTTTAGGCAAATGGAAATCAAATTAGCTATATGTGAATAATCAATTATCTAGTTTATTAGTTATATTACTTTTAGATAAGAATTATTTTTGTAATGGAAATAATTTACATCTAAATAAAAACCTTTGTTCTAGGTTTGAGCTGGCTAAAATCATGAAAAATAAAATGTATTCTATTGTAACGATCAAAACGTTTTAGAACATAAATGTCAAAGTTGTGATAAACAATACCTCCTGAAAATTGGATTTTCCACATCAAAATTGAATTTAAAATGGCATGACAAGAAAATAATATCAACAACTCTATTTCTGCTCCTGATGACTTTTCAGAAATAAAATCTCAGATGAATTTATAGACAAGTAACTCGAGTAATCAAACTTTTGCAATTTTGCTTCCATTTTCGAAAAAAATGTTTGATGACAAAAAGAGAAACTTCTGTTGAAATCACATTACTCCAGAAGACTAGCTACCTCAAAAACATTCTTTTACATTCGAAAAGGAAAAAAAGAAATATTCTGTGAAAGACTCCTTCTGAAAAAGGGCAGCCAGAAAGCCAAAGACATCAGCCGGATAAGGGGAGAGCCTGGATCCGTGCCAAAAGGGGAGAATCCGGCTCCTGTGTATGTGTTTTTGTGTGTCCTTGCTCTGGAGTCTGGGTAACACCCTATTCAGCTAGTGGGACAATGGCGCATTGGCGACACTCTGTCCGGTTTCGTGGTCAAAGTGTCCAAAAAAGTCAAACTGTTCCAGAGTTGAACGAAAGGATTTGGCGAAAGAATTGTTTGAAGTAGAATTGAAGTGGTTCGGTTATTTATTATGCATTCTGCAACAGAAGTTGTGCTAAATTCAAAGAGATCCTATCTTTGTAGTTTAAGTATTAACCAACAGAAGTATTGAAAGTGAATTGTTATATTTATAATTTAAAACAATTTATTGTAATATGATATTTTTTACGTATCAATTTTTTCTTCTATACATTTTATTAATATAATATTTTTATTTATTTCTAATATTTTTTTAACAAACTACCTAAATTATTCCATACAAATAATGACTTTCTGCATCAAGAAAGAATGGAAATAACTCGAAATTTTAATGGAAAAAAATCAAAAAATATTATTCTTTCATAATTGCTTGATTAGCTATTTTTACTTAAATCCATCCCTATTAAATTTAAAAACAAAACAATTTCCCTCAGAAGAATGAGCGTAATAATAGCAAAGAATAATATTACAAAGGAATAATAAAATTCCTTACGTGTAATCACTGTTAAATGAGGTGAAAATAAACTATTTACGGATGTACCTTTATAATTTTTGTAAATTTTAAACAGATTACAACCAAAAATATCTGGATCTTTATTTATAATTTACCATGTCATATGACTTTTTTTCAATCCAATAAGAATGTACGAAATGATGATACCAATGGTAGTTGGTATCTTCGTACGATATATAGTAACACCATTATAAAAACCGTTATTGCAATAGCGAAATATATTTATTATTATCAACCCTTCAACGAAATACATTTGTTATTATAATTTCTGTAATAAAATATTTTTGAAGTCAAGTAGGTAGAATAAAAAATATGATGGCAACATTAGATTACGCAAGTATTAAAAATACCACACCGATTATTTTACATTTGTAAAAAATTTAAATAAATTTGTAAAGCATCAACTCAATTAATATTAATAACAGTAGTTATTTTGCTATCGGATTCAAATTTTAGATTCATTATAAAGTAACCAACTTAACTTTTTTCCTTTATTTAATTTGTCATTTACTTAAAATAAATTTTTAGTTTGTATTTTTAAAAAAAAAACTAAGGAATATATTTTTATATTTAAATAAGTCACGTAGATATTTAAATAAGCTGTGAGTTCGTAAGGGTGATTAAGCTTTTCACCAATGCTTAATCATTCAAACATAATTTGTCTCATGAATTTCTAAAATCAGGTATGATTTTTACTTATTTTAAGCCTTTGAGTTAAATTATTATACTATAAGTTAATTATGAAAGTTATCATTTTAGTATTATTATGGTATTAGTATAATCAATATATTATAAGTTGTGATATCAATGCAGCTATTATGGGCTATCATTACAATTATTATGACAGTGGGCTGGGCTATCAGTAGATTTATTATGCTATTAGTACAATTATACGATTATTGGTGTACTAAACATGCAATATTTAGTTTATTAGTTGCACTGTCAGAACAATTATTAGGTAATCAGTATGCTGTCAATACAATTAAGTTATCAATGTACATCAATACGATTATTACTTTATCTGTTTGCCATCAGTACAATTATTATATTATCAGTGGGCTATCAGAACAATTATAAGGTTATCAGGGAACTAATGTGCGGTAATTAGTTTATTAGCTATTCTATCAGTATAATAATTACGTTATCAATGTTCTGTCAGTATAATTAAATTATCAATGTGCACCTGCCAATTATTATATTATCAGTTTAACATCAGTACTACTATTTGATTTTCTTCGTATGCTATTAATATAATCTTTTTGCTATCAGTAAAATTTTTATATTAGTAGTTGGCTATCTGTACAGTTATAAGGTTATTAGGGTACTAAAAGTGCAAATATTAGGCTATTAGTTCAATTAATATGTAATCAGTACTTTTCTAACGGATCCTCTTAGTAAAATTATTATGTAGTCAGTACTTTTCTAATGGAGTTCTATTACTGTAACTGTTATGCTATCAGTACTTTTCCAATGGAGTCCTCTTAATACAACTATTATGTTATCAGTACTTTTCCAATGGAGTCATATTGGAACAATTATATTTTTATCTGTACTTTTTTAGATTTGAATATAAACTACTTCATATAAAATATTTAAAAAAAAATAAACACAATTACATCTTTTATATTTTATTATTTATACAAACTTTTGAAGCCCCATATTTACGGAAATTTAAAAAAATTTACTACAGAAAGCGTTACAAAACATCCGGAATATTAACGTTCCTTCTAAAAAGCTGTTTCGGCGAGAGTTCGCTAAGTGCTTTTTGTAATTAAAATGAAATGTTAGTGATAAAAGTGCGAAACTAAATTAATTTTCATCCCCATCAAGATAAATTTTTAGAGGAGAAAAAAAATCATTAAATGATGCCAAGTTAACGCTAACTTTAAGTTAAACGAACTGTGGGGAATAATGTAATTTAACAACCGTTAAAACTTTTTCTCGGCACGCATAAAACCTGAAATGTAGAAAGTATGAAAATAGCCTTTTTCTGCCCTTTTTTAACACAAAGCTTTTTTTTTCTTCATATTTTACATGACTTGAAAAAAAAGTAAATTTTATAAAGAAAAAAAATCGTGATATCTCAGTTTGCGTTGAGATAACGAAAAATATTTTTTAGTATTTTTCCATTTAAAAATTATAGAACTTCGGAAAATCTTTTGGTTTACGAGTATATTTTACGCTTTATTGTGTAAACAATACTTTAAGCTATAAAGTAAAAAAACATATTTCTATCACATAAAAGAAACGTTTTTATATAAAAATAAACGTTTAGCTAGTGTTCGCTGTTTTAAGTTGTTATTAAAATTTTTGCCTCGTCGAACAAATTTTTAAGACTTTCTCTATATTAATAATAAAGGAAAAATATTTGTTTTTGTGGCAATAACCTAAGTAACTATTATTTTCTAAAATTATTAAAATTTTTGATGAGCAAGGAAAAACAAATTGGGGGGAGGGGATTCAAAACGTGTTTAAAAAGAACAGGAATTTTAAAAATATTTGATCAGCTAGTGATTTTCTTTGCGAACTAATGGGCATGCTTTTTATTATTTTTAGAATTTTAATAAAAATAAATTAAGTAATTATTTATCAGTTTTATTACTTAGGTAGTTATTTCAGAACAATTTAAATTATGTGAAGATTTCAGCTTTTTTAAATTCACATTTTCTCCTATTTTCGTATTTTATTCAAGCTAACAAAATACATTTTATATTAACCTATTTAAGGTCAAGTATAAAAATTTTATAACATGTGAAATTATTTTCATTGAAATGAGTTTAAATTACATTCATTACGAGGCAAAAACAATCTCATGCACGAAAAATAATATTTTAATAAAATATTACATATATGCACCATTTGCCAAATCAATCGAAACATCATTCAGTTGCACATTCTTTTTAATGACATTTGTTTTGTTTTCATTTTATTTATAGAACTTTCAAATTTAATCTGTCATCAAAACATGATATATCTCAAATGAAATAATTAAGCGTTTTCAAAAAGTCGAATTTGTCGATAGTTGCTTCAAGTATAAAAAAAAATTATAGCGTATTTTTAAAAAATAATTCAATTGAATAACTAATGTTTCATAGATATCTTCAGAACCTTTGAAAATAGCATAAAATTAAAATAAGAGAAAAATATAAGCCATAGTTAACCTTTGAAAATGGTATAAAATAAAAATTAGAGAAAAATATAAAGTCAAATTAAGTAAGAAAAAAAAGTCCTAGCTGGCCTTTCACAGTTTTAATAAAAAATACTTATTGAAATGGTGCGTTTACACACAATATGCCAAAAACTGGGTTAACTTTATATTAGACGTTCAGTTTTTACAACTGTTAAGTTTTTCAGTTGTCAGTTTTATAACTGTTCCGTTTTTCAAAACTGTAATCTAACTTTGCATAATTGTTGTGCGTTTTTTATTATAGTTAATAATACTTAACTGCATAATTATTTGCTATTGTTCTTAGAATCATGTGTATTTGCGTAACGTTGATGGATTAGATACTTTTAACGCAGTTATATCAGACCACATTTTATATGAAAGCGTCAAGCTGGGAAAAGTGATCGTAAAAAGGATACTCTGTAATAACTGCCTTTTATATTTGAAGATTCTCTTCCAAATATTATTCGAAAAAGTATACACAATAGATTGAAAAATTTTTATACCAGTGAGAAGTGGGAACAAGAACTCTATCATGATCCGACAAATAAATATTGCGGAAAAAGAAACTAAAAGTATCAAAACCAGTTTGATTGCCAGAGAAAACTTGGGAATTTCTAGTTTTCGCCCTTCAACTCCCCTCTCATTCTTTTTGCAGTCAAACAAGTTTTTATGCTTTCATCCCTGTTTCCTCCAGGAATGATTCTTTAGATTGCGAAAATGTTTTTGCTCTTTTTTTCTTAACTAAATATTAACCAGGGACCCCTATGTTTATACTTTGTTTACCTATATTTGAAAAGGAATTTAAAACGATACTTTATAAGAAGACCCTTGATGTGTGTTAAAATTCCTGTTGACAAGAGAGAGTTATTTTAATAGTATAATAGCATTATTTAATAATATAATTAAATATGATAATTTAATATTAGAATGGAATAATATTTAATGAGAGTTGCTGTTTGACTAATCATATTAGGGAGACGATAATGTAGGGATTGCATAACATGAAATGACACATAATTATTGCAGTGATTATGGCGGGGAAAATTATAAAATGGAGCAAAAGTTTTGTAAATAGCCCCTAAACCTAATCAGTTATTGATGTACTGTTTATAAACATTAATCATTTGTTTCATTTTGTCAAGATTACATAAAATAATATTTAATAAACATAAAACTTATTTTTAATATGCTTTATTTCAGCTTGTGTTGCTTAAATCTATGCTTTTACTTTATTTTATCACTGTAGTCGAACACCCAGCCTAATTTTTTTAAATTTACGACTGCTAATGTTCAACTGCGTAGCCTTGTAACTTTGATTCCAATTCAGAAGACAAAGGGACTCCTGGTTCAAGCATTGGGAGCAATTTGTCTTCGTGGACGACTTTTGATGGAATAAACCCGCATTTGCGTTACATGGCGAGTAAAAGCACGAAACCTCCCACTGTTAGCTCAATGGCGAGGGGACTCTAACCCATGATCCATTTACCACTGAGGATATTTCGTGTCTGCACTGTGGTCGGTGCAAGCCGGATGCAGAATTCGTATCGACCAGCCATCGTTGGGATTCGAACCTGGTTCACTTCATTATAAGGCAAACGCTTTATCCCCTCAGCCATTGCGTCTCCACTTTTACTTTATGTAACTTTGAAATAAGAGATCAGAAGAGTATTAAGAATTTGGAAATCAGTTTTATGGAATTTATATTTTTTTCCTCCTAAACCGCCATTAATTCTTTAATTGAATTTGGCGATATTATAAACTCTCATATCGAGTTATCATCGGTACTAAGTCAAATCGATTTAAATAAAATCAACCTGCATATTCATAGGACTCTAGTATCTGTATTTTATTTCCAAGGCACTAAATTACTCATTGCATTTTACTCATCTAGAAAATGCGCCGACATATACAAATTCAGCACATTTTAAAACAGTAATTTCCCACAAAAAGAAAATGAAGAGAAAACAAAGTGTTTAGAGTTAAGACCTCTAAACTATCGTAGGTTCCAGAAAGTAAAGTCATAAAATCTAAAAATATCTGAATCACTCAAATTAAAACAACCATAAAATCTTACGCTTTTCCGCGGACAAGCCATTATCGAAATAGCTGAAACTATTTTTATAAGGAATGAAACGCTTTTTTAAGTTTTCTTTGATGATTGTTGTTTGAGAATTACGCTATAAGGAATAGTTCTGAAAAAGATTTAGAAATGAAACTTTCTTCTGATGGCTTTCATCAAACTCTGCAGACCTTGTGATACACACTGTAAAAATAAGATCTAAACTACTAGAATCTGGTACAATTTGCCGCGTTTTCGGCTCTATGAGAGCAGTGAAAGGCTTGGTAATTTTTACTGAAGCGCTTTGGTAAAGATTTTTGGTAAAATTATAAATAAAGTACTGTTTTATAACGTGTGATGAAAATTTAGTAATTTTATCGTGATATAGCATAGCATAACAAACGTTTATTCGATTAAATTTATATTTGAGTTTTGTATTTTATACTAAATTTGATATAATTAGAACTGTAGTTTTGAAAACCGGAATTTCTGGTAAGCCGTTACCATATAAATAAAAAAATAACCAAATATTCGTATTGTAACCAAATAATCGGTTTAAATATCGTATATTTTGGTCTTACTAAGTGTCAGTCGTAACCTTTTACAAAAGAAATAACGCAAAATTCTACAAAAACTAATTCACCATTTTATTATTCTTTTTCATCCATTGTTCAAAAAAACCAAAACAAGAAAAAATGATCATATCTATAATATCAAGCTTTTAGCTCGCAACATCAGAAAATGCGTGTTATTACATCACGTGACCCTGACACTAAGCATATTTTTTTTTCCAGAAATATCATTACCATGCAGTACGATTATTTTATCAGAATTTTTTCCTTCGGGTGTAAATCATATTATCCATTTCTTTATTATATTGTCAGAAGAAAATTTACCATGCGCACACGCGTGCGTATATTTGTAGCGTTGTAAGCAAAAGGGGACACAGCCTAACAGCTATGAAGTTTTACTAGAAGGTAAATGTTGACTCCTATTTGTACACTTAAAAGCAGGTTTTTCAAAAATTTTTGCTTAAATTTTTTATACCTCTTTTAACCATTTAACTTTTTAATAATATTGTAATTACAGTGTCCTTTCTAACTCATTATCACTAATTGAGATATCGAGACGAGGTTGAGGTTTAACTGGTTGTCTTGAAGTCTTAATAGTAAATTTTTTTCACGTTTTTAACAATTTCTTCTTTAAAATTTTCGATTGAGAATTTTGACATTGTTTAAGATCTTACAAAATTTTATCGTATGTCAAAATTATCTCAGTACGTAATGTCCAATTAATTTAAAACCGTTTCTCCATAATAATTTGTTATGTCAGCATGTTTATAACTGTTGCTAACCGAAAATGTGATCTCTCATTTTTGCTGTTTCACTGTCAAGTAAATTTAACTTTTTAGTTATCGAAACATAAACTGTAAAAAATTCCGGATCAAGTTGCAGTTAAAAGTACAAGCCAGTATACTTTTAGTAATGTATTTAAAGTAAGATGTCAGTACTTTTCACCATAAAATCCATTTTTCCAGTAAAATTTAAGATAAAATTTGGTATGCCCCGCAATTTTTATGTACAGTAATATTTACTGTAAAATCACCGAATCACTGTAATTCAACAATAACTGTAAAAATTTCGCTATAAAATTTCACGGTGAAGACAGATTTTACGAATGCCGCATTCAGGTTGTTAGTACTCTTTACCCCAGTGTAGTAGTTGGTAGTATTCTGCTTCTCTCTTTTCCATTTGTTATGACGAAATTAGAGTGTAGTCGTAGGCCCGTAAGATAGAACTAAGCCCTTAGAACAGTGCTACCAAAAACGTCCATACACGTTCTACCAAGGTACCTCTAAGTTTTGCCTTCTCCCAGTTTCCATTTCAATTCGATCTTTCAAATTTTATGCTTAGATGCTCCCTGTTAATCATTCTTAAACTATAGAATGAAAAAATTACGAGATTACACATTTAATTAGCAATACCCACAGAAAAAAACTCATTTATGAACCTAGAACGAAGCAGACGAAATCAACAGGATCAGTGCAATGCTTTTGAGCGGTAGACTCAGAGGAGGATCATTTGACTGCCGAAGGCAGTTAATTGGTAATAAAGATACTACTTATTCTATAAAGAAAGTCTTTAAAACCGTGGTAGCTCAGGGAATTGAGCAGTTCTAATCCTAGCGGTTGCTGATTGATACGAATTCTGCTTTTACACCGACCACAGTGCTGACGTAATATATTTTCAGTGCTTAGAATCCCCTTGCCATCGGGCTAACCGTGGAATTTTTCCGCGATTTTCCAATCTATGTAATGCCTATGTGGGATAGGTCCATCAAAAAGTCCTCCACGAAGGCTAATTTGCTCCACTGCTTTATCCAGGAGTTCCTTGTCTTCTGGGTTGGGTTAAAAATTAGAAGGCTATGGAGTCAAACATTGTTAGTCTTAAACTCAAAATTAAGTCCGCAGTCCAACACCAGTTATAAAATAAAATAAAAGGAAGTCTTTGTATAAGTTTTTTTACAAACTTAAGTTGGGTTCTTTTTATAAACAAACTTTGACTCGACAGTAAAATATCCAATATCTAAAAAATAATTTCATGTCAACCTCGTGGATATACTCAAACCAGTAGACTAAATGAATTAAAACTTGCCTTCTAGTTCTCAATTAACCAACTTTTAAAACTAAACTAAATGTTTGACGTGCGAATAACTGTACCTAAAATGGTAAAAGAGTTATTAACTATTCGTTCCTTTTGTTTCTGTATCATGCTAGTTTCTTTGACGAAACAGAAAGTTTCAGTTCACTAGTTCCCCCTTTCTGAATAATTTAATCTTCTCCTTTACTCTAAAGCTTGTCAACGAAATTCCATTCGGTCCAAGTAACGGTCACAGTTGTATTGTATTCTCTTTACCAATGGCTAATGTGTTTTCTTTGAGTCAACGGGTATTCTACCTAGAAGTAAATGGATTTTTCAGAGTCTTAACGGGAAGACTTTGAACTTAAAAACAAAAAAAATGGGACTTAGAGAACAAGTAAAAATATCTAGATACAGGACGAGTTGGAATCTACTTAAGTGATTAATGCGAAAGCTAATAGAAAATAAAGATGTACGGTTTTAAAAAAATAATAACTTCGAATTTGTTTCGTTGTAGTTTTGTGTTGTTAAATCCCATTATGGTAAGTCTTGTAATTAGTAGTTCGCAGAATAGGGTTATATTTTGTTTAAGGGTAATGTATAGTTTAAGTTTTAAAAGAATTGAACTCTTTAATTTTAAATGAACAGAACATCGCTTTAAAGTTTATAATGCTTAAGCCTAACATTTCTAATAAAGTCATTTTAATAAAATCCAACACTTTCACTGTTTTATGTAAAAGATTGTAATAAAATTTATTAAAAATAAGGATTTCACTGATGAATAATAGTGTGGAATTTTAATGAATATTTGTAAGTACATTTATGTAATACATGATTTTAAAAAATTCTTTTAATTTATAACGGTTTTTTGATAAATGACTTTTTATAGTACTATCCTTAGATTTTTCAGTATTATGGAAATTTGTGTCTTAAACTATTTTCTAAAGAAAATTTTTAGAGCAGAAAGCCTTGAAAGGAAATTTTTTTATTTATTATCCCTATTTTTTTTTTTTTTTTTT
>NC_092206.1:63420001-63533656 GCF_043381705.1 Parasteatoda tepidariorum | reverse complement strand
TCCCTTTTTTTTTTTTTTTTTTTTGCATAAATACGTTTCTCGTTATTGGAATTTTTACATTATTCTAACATTTTTGCAGAAGAATAAAATTTAATGCTTCAAAGTCGTTCACAGATTTTTTTTAATGCAAAAATTTTATAAAAAGGGAAATTGTTTTACATTTATTAACTATAATTTTTTCGAAAAAAATTCTTTTTTTCTACTTGGTAATGATCAAAATTATAAAATTTCATACAGAACATGGCTATAAAAAAATGAGATAATGACTTTTACGCTCTTTGATTTCATCAATGCTTAATTGATAATCACAGCATTATAAACGATAAATTTAAATTCTGTTTCTTTTATAGAAATGTGGGATCCTGTGGAGTTCAACATCTTATAAATATAAAGTCTTCCTAAATGATCACAAAACGTTGCGGCATATTAATAATTAAATCGAAAAATTTATAACCGAAAAACCCTTAAAATGTCAATAACATCTTAAAATGTTATTAAACTTGGAAAAGTTATACGTTTTTTCGATTCGTGCCATATTTAAAAAAAATAGAATCTTATTTGCTACTTTAAATTTTTATGAAAAGAACTAATTTTGAATTTCACTTACCCATTTTCGTTGTTTTCGAAAACTAATATTCCTTCAACATGTTTGTAGTCTCTTCCGTGTTTAGCACTGCCTTCCAGAGTTCGGAAAGGTATTATCACCCTTCCTCTGGCTCCACTGCAACGAGAAACTTTCAACCTGAATTCTCCCACCGATTCTGGCACTTCTTGAGCCACATCCTGGAATCCAAATACTCCACTGTGATCGTCATCTAGGATCATAACGGTTGCAATGCAAGGAGTCGCCAATTCAACTGGAAACCTTGGTGGACCTAGTTGTCCTGGAGAACCATTCATAGCTCTCATAGGGATGGCATCTGGTTGATTTAAGTACCTTGGGTTACTAAGACGTACATAAAAGTGTTCATCTTCTTCAAAAATATCATCGTCGATGACAGTGATAAATATCTGTTGTTGTGCCTCACCAGGACGAAAAATAATTGTCCCCGCTAATGGTTCATAATCTGATCCAGCCTCTGCAGTGCCATCTTCTGTTTCGAAATCAACGCACACAGAATGTAATAAATCCCCTGATCTTACTACCGTCACTGCGAATTGACCAACACTTTCCATGACTGTGTAGTGCGCAGGGTTAAAATAAATACGACATACATCATCTTTAATAGTTTCTTTGGATTCTTCTTTCTCTGGTTCAGGCTTTTCCAGCTTCTTTTTTATGAGATTGCCTCCTCCGGTTAGCTTTTTGGTGGCTTGCAAACGGTAGAAAGCTCTACTTTTTGGTCCTTTTTCTAAGATTTCTTCTCGAGCCATCAGCTCTAGTTCTTCCATCGTTTTCTCAGGATTCTTATGCCTAAGATCTCTTAATAACTGTATATATTCTCGCCTATGTTCTTCAAACTCTTTAACCTCTTCGTTCTCTTCTTCGTCAAAAACTTTAAGTCCATTGGTGGTGCTGGCTTTGACACCATGAGTGCCCATTTCTACTGCACCAGCAGGTTCCCCACCTTCTCCTCCTACAATAACCCCTCTTTTATTCATTCTGTACTTCTTAGAGAGGTACTTGTAGATGAGGAGTCTACGGTCTGCTATGTAAGCAGTTAAAACTGTGGTCGGAAAAAACAGGAAGGTCACTATTCCCTCCCATACTTCTATAACTCCATAGGAAGACCAGGTAAGAATAAGGTATAACCATATATAGGCAAAAACACTCCACGTCATAGTCACAAAGAATACCCTCAGATGTTTTATCTTTCTGTGCTCATTGCATGGAATGGACCAAACGCAGATTGCAATTATTACAAACATATTGAAGGCAGCACTACCCACTATGGTTCCTGGGCCTAAATCTCCAGCTTCGAACCCTTGACCTGTAACTTCAATAACTGAAAGTAATATCTCTGGTGCTGATGAACCGAGTGCCATGAGTGTCAAGTTTGAAACGGTTTCGTTCCAAATACGTACACTGATGGTTTGCGTTTCTCCGTTTGGCTTCTTAATGACCACTTCTTTTTCTTTTGAAGTTATGACTTCAATGGCTGCCATAAACCGGTCTGCTATGATTGAGACCCCAACGAATATGTATACTAAGGCTATGAAGTAGATTATGCCTCTCGCTACTACATCACCTTTACTTAAATTTGTTGTCGGTGTCCATTTTGGCAAAATTAACCCGTCTTTGCACTGAGAATAATTAGAAGCTTCAACTAATTTCATGCAAGCAACTAAAAATAAAAACCAAATAAAGTACTTTGTCATGACCATTTTCAAATAAATAAGGTTTCGGAATTAAATTTATTACTATCTTCACTACCTTAGAGTATTGGATATAGTTAAATTCATATTACTATTAATGTTAGATTTTAATCTCATACATATTTTTACAAAATTTAAAGTTTAAATCTCTTAAATACATAGAAGAAAATATATTTAGTAAACGTGTATCTATTGTGAGCATTTTTATTGTAAATGCTCTTTATTTTTACACTAATATTAAAATTGAAATGGCATTAAGAAAATTGGTTATCAGAGAATTTAAATTTATTTTATAAATTTAAGACCACAAAATAACATCTCAAAATAAAATTAAAAAATTAAACATAAGAAATTTTTATGAATATTATAATTTATTTTAAATACGAAATTAGCATACTTATGACCTTTAAAATTTCTCTACCCAATATTAGATTTTGAAATCTGAAATTTCTTTATTCTCGTATAATTCTTTAAGCGAACGTAAAATTTAAATTTCATTAAATTTAAGGGAAATAAGCGTTCAATTTATGTTATTGACAAATAATTAATTAATTAAAACTACAACAAAAATTACTTAGAATTTTTCTGGAAGAAAAAAAAACTAAAAATAACTGATAACAAATAAAAAGCCTCAATTTTTTTGGAAAGCTAAATAATTATAAACTAAAAATAAAAGCAATTTATTTTCACTGACGAGCTATCCCGCCTCTTATTTTATATGTAATTGATTTGGCTTCCCTTGTGGATCAAGGAGCATTGAAGCGGTCGATGAAACACTGTCCCTTTTATCTTTTTCCAACATCGTTCATTTCCTAAAATAATGGCCTGTCGATTTTGAAAGCAAAATTGATGGCCACGACGATGACCTGATCTCGTAAAAGTATAGTTTCATGTTTTTTAAAAAGAATATTCTTTTTTTCCGGAATTCCTTTCCGTCTTCAGAGATATAATTTGTGAAGAACCTAAAAAAAAAGTAAACATGAATCAGTAATTTTCATCACGAAAGAAATATTTTTATTCACATGATTTAAGATTAGTAGATAACAATAAAAAGTGCATTTTAAATTGCAAATTAGCTTTAATTAATTAATGGGGTATGTAAAATTTGGCATATTTTAGTGCAAATTAACGGCATTGCCAGTCTAATGTATTTATAAGTTTGTTGTTATTAGGCTTTTTTATTCCTTGTACTACAGCGTAACTTTCTGTAGAATAAGGGGGGTATAATTAAGAAAGTAAATACCTAAAAAAATTAGATTGAGCAAAATTTATATAATTCTAGCTTTGATTTGAAAATAAGGGGGAAAATTAAGAAAACTAACTTCAGTTATAACGAATTTATTATACAGGGTGTCCCAAAAGGTCGTTTACAAACTTAACATGCTGGTCTTTCATATCATGATGAACAAGATTTACATAGGAACTTGTGTCCGAAAATTAAAACTGAGACCGCTAGAGGGCGATAAGTGCAGGTTTGGATGAGGAGAAAAAAAATGATATCGATAGCTGTGTTAATATGATTTTTATTATAAGACATCATTACATCACAGCAAATGCTCAAAATTCCTTCCATTCGCCACACTGCATCAATAGAAATCCAAGGGAGTCAGGTCGGGGAATCGCGGCGGCCATGGGACTGGTCCGCCTCTACCCATCCAGCGATTAGGATAAATCCTATTGAGGTATTCTCGAACAGCGTAGCTAAAGTGGGCAGGCGCTCCATAATGCTGAAACCAGATGTTTCGGCGTGTAGCGGCTGGAACGTCACCCATCAGAACGGCAAAACTCTTTCTAAAAAATGCGATAGGTATTTCCGTCGAGGCGATCAGGTAGAAGGTAAGGGTCAATCAACATGTCACAGATAATAACAGCTAACCCAAACGTTTACGCTGAAACGTTGTTGATGTGCATGGGCACGTGTACATCTTGGGTTTTCATGCGCCCATACGTGCATGTTGTGCAGGTTCACGACACCATCCCGTGTAAAGCAAGATTCATCAGAAAACAAAATCCATGACGGAAAATCTGACTGTGCGACCCGCTGTTGCAAATACCAGCGTGAGAATGCAATGCGTTTGGGATAATCGTCAGCGCACAATGCNAAAACTTATATAATTCTAGCTTTGATTTGAAAATAAGGGGGAAAATTAGGAAGACTAACTTCAGTTATAACGAATTTATTATATAGGGTTCAACATTCATAAACTATTCTTACTCTTTAATACATTGTGTTACGCCAAGCGCTCATAATTTTGATCTAGTTGCGCTTGTATGATTTTGATCTAGTTGCGCTTTCTCTAATTATGCATCAAACTTATCCTTTTTCTCAATCGATAGCAATATGGACAAATATAAGACATGTGCCTATTTATTTATATCCATTTTTACATTATGTATTTGACTATTTTCAGTTACTTAAAAATTTTATAAACAAAAATTCAGATTTTGCTTGAAATCAAGTACTTCACATTAACAATAATGTGAGGTATTGTTATTAACTAATAATGGATAACAGAAAGGGAGTTTTCTTTTCATTATTGGGATAGTTTTTGCCGAATAACTGGGTTGTACCTTGTTTGTTGTTTCGTTACCACGAATCTTTAGATTTTTTCTGAGTGGGCTTCTTGGTTCAGGCTAGGTTACAAAATGATTTAACAAAAAATATGTTCAATTTGAAAAACATATTTTTATTATTTTAAATTTTCTAAATGAGTGCTTAAACACTTAGTGTTTTATGTTAAAAAGTGTAAATTGAGTACTACTTTATGTTTGGTAGTAGTCTTTAAACATTTCTTTATTCGCTTCAGAAATTTACAAATTGGAAAGAACAGTAGACGTGTGCGCAAAGTTACCAAAGAAAAATGGAGAAACAAATGGGATAAGCAAAACTAGACAAACCACAGTAGCTGAAAGAGAAAAAAAAAGATGAAAATAGAACAAGACAAGCCACTGTGGTCGAGAGTGGCAAATTTGGGTAAAATCTAGATGCACTTTAAAATTTAGACTTATGGAACACAATAGATATGCCCGTTATAAAAGATCCGAAAAATCATCAATTGCTGCATAATGTTAATATCTTGAGCATAAATTCAATTTCGTCAATACAAAAATAATGCTACCCTGGAATTTTGTTTTATTCATATGAATGCCGATTCTCTTGTTTATGACATTAGTTCCTAGCTACCTATTCTTAGCGCGTGGAAACACATTTTACCCTGATTTTCTTTTCTCGGTCAAAATGGAGTATTCGGTTTTCTTCCTCTCTCGGCTACTGTAGCTTTTCTAGTTTTATTTCTCACTTTCATTTTTCACTTCCTCGTTGGAAATTTTGCGTTCTATTTTATTAAATCACTCTTGCTTCTTTTCATTCCCATCTGGCAAGTCTTGAAAATGACCACCTATTTTTGAGAGCTTAAAACATTTCGACTATTATTTTCAATTTGTATACTTTTGAAGCAAATGAATTTTTTAATAACTTTCATCTTACCACTTCAGTTTCTGAAGATTATTTATTTAATAGTCTTAAACATTGTTCTTTTTTTAAAAAAAAAGTTAATACACCTGTGAATGAAATACTTACTGGAATAATCTTAAGGATTATAATTTACAAAATCATATCTTACAAAGACTTAACAAAAACCATATATTACCCAACAAATCTTTACTAGTCTATTCAGACAAAAGAAAACAACGTTCGATAAGGAAAAAAATGTGGTGTTCCATAAATCTAATAATTCCCCTTATTCGATTATACACCTTTATAGAAAAAGAACTAATAATGTTTTTGTTGTCTAGAAACTTCAGAAGAAATCCTTGGATAAGATAAATAAACCAAGTTGATCTTTAATGCACTGGTATAGGTTTTTCTTAGAATGCTCGAATTATACTCATAACATTTTTTTTTATAAATAACAAGGAAAAATAATTGTTGAAAATATAAATATTTACTACAAATAGTGTAAAGGATTTACATACATAACACATATAATCTGTTGATTTGCATAAAAAAATTTAATTTTGCATCAGTACATAGTTTTGAGAAATATAATTAAGTAAAATTTTTATGGCGGTTAAAATGTTCCGAGTGCAAAGGTGCAATTTTCATGGTTCGACAGATACACCTAAATTATGCATAATTATTAATACTTTATTCGGACAAAAATACGTTTCTTTCTCTATATTAGCTTGTCTTTTTTGCACAGGATGTTAAAAGTAGATTCCATTTGTTTATTAATAAATTGTATGTGAGCTATAAGTTTGAATAAGTCTCGTTTTATTTTTCAAAAAAATTATGTTCATTTCAAGTTACTACGACGATATGATGGAACAGCGGAGTCAGAAATCAAGGAAAGTTGAGAACAACAGAATATTGAAACTCCTGATAGAGTCTGGCAACATTTGTAATCAACAAGGACGTGATATTAGGAAGAATTTGATATTTTATATGAAGTATAAATAATAAATGAATAGAATCTATTTTTAACGCAGGATTTGAATTATTAACAGTATAAAAATGGGCAGTAATTGCATTTTGGTAAACGTAAAACTCCACTTGTTTAGTTAAACAAACTGTGTAGAAAGTTTGGATTTTCTAAAGTGATTTTTACATTCTATCTTCTCGTGTTATTTTTCTCGCAAAAATTTGTTCAATGTTGAACCTTAATACGGTAAAAATTTGATGTAATCTTAATAAGATTATTAAATATCTTAATAAAATCTTATATGTAAACCTTAATAAGATAATTTTAACAACATTTTTGTTTAATTTTAACCACAATGCTGTGTAATCACGTTAAGAAATATGATATTATGGTTCAACTTAGCATGGTATTAAGGTTGCTACAAATTTGAACGATAATCTGATGAACGCGCTTTAATTTTCCAAAAGTGTACATATATCTCTTTAGAACTAATTGCGAGAATCAGATTATTCTAAAAAGATTCATCTCATGAAATACTTTGATTAATCTAATATATATAATTCTGTTACGTAGCTCCCAAATTTTCGCTGTACTTCTTTTCCGCCGGTGGCAACATTTGCTTTGTTTTGTTTACGTTACTATTTCTCTTACACGGCGAATCGACCAATGATTGCCGCTAACAATGTCACATGCCAAATCTAGCTGAGGTGGCTCAACATATAGCGCTTTTGAAAACGGAAATAATCAGAGAGCATCAGCTGCGGCAATCTCATACTATTAAGCTAGGCTGAAGTGAGTAGTCTTTGTCGATAGATCTCTATTTTAGTATTTTGTCGAAAGCGTTTTTTTTTTTCACGAATTTATATATTACGAATTTATTTGACGATTTTTGATTTACATCACGAATTATACTATAGCACATTTCTAATAGGTTTAACNTTTTTTTTAAAAAAAAGTTTTTATATGGATTTGAATGATTGTTTTGAATTCTTAGAATTTTGTGCATTTGCAATGTACCTAAGTTAGAATTGAGCGAAGCGAGCTTGATTTACGAAGCAAACCATACAAGATTGCGTAGCAATTTTCGGGGGTTGGCGAGCGTTAGTGAGCAGGGGGGGCAGCCCACTAGTTATTTATATTCTTATAACTTTTCTAACGGCAGACACTGAACTTCTCGTTCCTCGTCACGGACGATGCCAAAAGTGTTACCTATTTAAAAGATTTTGTATTGATACCTACGTGACGTTTGGTACCTCCGTGACGTAGGTTTACAGTGGACACCTGTAAACGTAGTTCACGGAGGCGAGTAACATTTGCCACACCCCACTGTGAGATGGATGGGTTCGTGAGATGGACCACATTCACACATCACACACCAGAGCACAAGACGCAGCGAGAAACATCCATGCCCTGAGCAGGATTCGAACCCACAACCATTGGATTGCCTTCGTAATCAGGCACGCTGATCGCTGAGCCACCTGGTGGCCTTTTTATATCTTAATTTAATAATAATTAAGAAAAATAAGGCATGAAAAATTTATAATTTTGGCCAAAATGGAAAATCTCAATTCAATCTTTTAAGCAATTTTTAAGGAAGAATCAAATTAAAAACACTTCCATTTGAAACGTTTTTTAAATTTTTAATTGGCAAGTTTTATAGGAAATGTGCATTAATAATGCCGAATGAAAGAAGTTTTAATAAAATGAAAATTATTATTGTTAGATGCCAGAATACACAATTTGTAATTAATCCAGTGAATCTTTGTCAGAAAAATAACAATAAAATATACTTTACAAAAACAATTTTAAATCGTAAATAATACAATTGAAAGGAAAAATCTATTCATGATACCAAAGTCATTTGTCTTTACATCAAATAAATAATTATTTGTTACGAATTTTATTAAAAAAGCAAGCGACATCTGATTGTAAAATGCAACAAAAATAAAAATAAAAAAGATTATTTTCTCAAATTAATAAATACTATTTCATGAAATAATTTAAATTAAAAAATTTATAAAGGCTGTCACCTGACACCTATCGTTTGAGGCGTTATTCAAAATAATCCAGCTATGTTAGTAGGCGTCCTCTGCATTGCAGTCTTATTCTATTTTGAATGTGGGGGAGGAAAGTTGAAAAACACAATTACGTAGGAGTGAAAATATTTAAATAAAAGATAAAGTTTCATCGGAAAAAAAAGGAATTTTTCTCTCAAAATTGACATTGAAGCAAATATAATGTTACCTTGTTAAAATCATAAAAAGAGTAGACCCACTTATAACGACCTCAGATTTAACGATATTTAGGATTTAATGCAGAAAATGGAGTCTTTAACTTGGTACAATGTTATAAATAGGGAATTCCTCGCCAATGTTAGCATGTTTTAATATTTTACGTTTTATAAAAATATTTAACCGATGCCACACTGTAAAATAATTGAGATCAAATTAGGGTATAAAGCACTGACAGCCTGAGTTCAACACACGAAAAATCCGTTTTTCCGTAAAACTCATTTTTACTGTAAAATTTTATACAGTAATATTTATTCAATTTCAGTTTTTCAGTGATTTTACTGTAAATATTCAGTAGACAAGTGGTTGAGGGGTTCAGTCCTCGTCGTCCCTACACCATATTTATGAGAACCAAATGTGTCGTTTCCCTCTCATAACCTCTATAATGCTAATACTACTACTAAAACGTTATATTATAATAGAAAAAAAAACATTGTAGTGATATATTTCTTAGCAGGTTAGGCGGCATGTGTCATCCTTTAAATTATTTCAAATTACTCGAAAATACGAGGCGCATCCAGAAAGTAAGTTTCCCGATGTTTTTCCCTTTAAAGTAAGCGTAATTAGCCGTGTCAATTGCGCATGCGTAACAAATCTATCACGTATCAATCATATGCCCGCCTCGTGCCAGTAGCGTGGTAGCAGTGGTCCGAAATGGAAGCTCTTATTCCTTCTCCCGCCGCCAATGCTCGCCCACATACAGCTCGACGCACAGCAGCTGTTTTGACGGAATTTGGCTGGGAGTGTTTGATCATTCACCCTACAGTCCTGATCTTGCTCCCAGCAATTTTAACGTTTTCTTGAACCTCGAGAAATTCCTGTCCTCCGGTGAGCGTTTTGGCAGCGACGAAGAGCTTAAGACGTCTGTCACACGCTGGTTACATTTACAAGCGACAGAGTACTACGGCAGAGGGATACAAAAGTTAATCCTGCGATACGACAAGTCTCTCAATTCTGGTGGTGGCTATGTCGAAAAATAGCTGAAACATTGTTGTACTTGTTGCCAATAAATATGTTCCTGAAAGTGTGTGTTCTTTTTTTTTTTTAAACAAAATAGGGAAATATACTTTCTGGATGCCCTTCGTAATTATTGTTCAATAATTATTATTCTTTCTAAAACTTTAAAATATTCAATAAGTGTTTACAAAGTCAAGACACCTTTTTTAGCCAATAAATAAATGATCAAGTGGAAAAGGGTGTGCTTTTACTGTGTTTTTTTAGATAGACTATCAAAATATAGTTACAAAACTTTTGGTACATAGTTTTCTTTATTATTTTATGTACTACCAAATCTCAAAAATGTAAAATTTTAAACTAAATTGAATTATTCTAAAAAAATCTACACCCTAAACCTTTTACATGCTCATCCAAATTATTACAATTCCAGCACAGAATCGTGAAAACATTAAGAAAATATAATAGATTTTTGAAAATTATAAAATGTAAATGCAGCGTTTTATACCGTACAGGCTCTTTAAAACTTTATTTAACATTTACATCAATTTATTATTTATTTATGTTTATAAAAAAGCCCACTTATCAGATTTTTAAAAAGTATGTAAAAAGCATGCAATTTCGCTACTTCCATGCTTCTGTAGAACCATGCACTCTAAAATTTTCCAATAATAAATACAAAGACAAAACTCTAAGCGTTTTCATATAACGATTTACAATAATGCTTTAAAAAATGATAAATTACTTACAAAAGTTTAGGAGATCTAAAACCTATTTTAATGCATCAAATTTTGTAAATATCATACCGAAATAAAATTTCCTTTAATTTGCTATCTGATTTAATAAAATGTTTCATGGTAGCATGACCATCAGCAACGTAAAAACTTTGCCTCTTTCTAAACAAACGCAACAAGCTACATTGATTTCTCATTAAGTTATAGATTCATCTCTTATGTAAAATACATCGAAAGTTTTGCCCATCTCAAAAAAATTCGAAACAATGAAATTAATCTTTTTTAATCGAAAAGTGCTAATAATTTATTATAAAATAGGTGACTTTAGCCCCCAGAACACGATAGTTTTTGCAGGATAAAATATATCAAAACTTGGTTGCTTGTCGAAGAGAAGAGAGGGCTTAAAAATGGTTATTAAAAATATATCAAGATGATCATTTTTTTCTTAAATTTTTGCTTCCGATATCTGTCAAATTACTAGTAATTGACAAGTATCAAATGTAAAATTTTTTCACTAAGTGGTGCAAATATTTGCATACGTCAGACTTACACGCAGCCCAATGAACAAAACCTTTTCCTTACTATATTTGCTTTCAAAAGTCACTAAAAACCCACTTTTAGCCATAAAGGCTGCGAGACTTTTAAGCTTGATCCGTTTACATTTAGGAATATTTTAATGTTAAACTTTTTTATCAATCATCACAAAATAAAACTTATCAGCAATACTCTGATCATACAAATATTTGTCGCTTGGGTTTGAGCAAAGCACTGTTCCACTCTCAGTGCTTTGTCCAGTCAAAATCCTGCTTCAGGTATCCAGTCAAAAAAAAACATCCAATCGACAACTATATTCTGTTGCAAGTTAAGAAAAAACCATTATCTCTATGGAGAGAGCCTGTTTGCATTTAAGTTTATGCCAAATTGATGCCAAGCTCCCGGACCGAGCGTATATCAACATCGCTAACTCTTGAAACGACATTGCACATCCTTTTTTTTGCTTGCTTTCTTAAATCATGTGAAATGAGAAAAACAAAACTTATTGAATATTCAATAAACAAGTAATAAGAATTTTTTAAAAAATTATATCTAAAAATCGTAACACATATTCGTTTTTCTATTTACATTTAAACAAAGTGATGAAAGAATGATAAATATTGTTTCTTGCAGACGATTTTCTTCTACAGTGAAGCAAAGGTAAAAATTCTTTATCTCGCATTTGATTTGTCAAGGTCATGTCAGCATAAGACGCGCCATTTTTAGCGGTCCAATCATATCCAAATGCTTTTGCAACTGTTGTCTCTCTATTCTTATTTATGGAAATATGCCGCTAAGTCTAGGATTTCACTGAGACTTCAGAACTATAATCATTTTTAATAATTCTGTGATATGAATAATTCTGTCCTTTTTAATAATTCTGTCTAGTTTATTTCAAAAGATAGCAGGAATTAAATTTCTGTTTCACTTCTTTAAATTTCAAAAGCTTTCAAATTGTTTTGAAAGCATATTTGTATAATTCGAGAACGAAATAAAACGGAATTATATACAATCGTAGATGATTAAATCTTATACCGTAATGATTGCAACTTGCAACGAAGTATAATAACTACACTATAACTTTTAAATTGAATTAGTATTATTTTTATGACTAAATTTACTTATTTTTATTATCTGAACTACTACCATTATTTTTACTAAATTTCAGTTATTTTTATTAAGAAATACATTTTTTACAAATACATATACAAGAAATACAAGTTATACCCATCCGGTATAATTTAATCATTTTTTGAAAAGAAAAAAAATGATTTCAAAGAAATTTAATACCAATATTTTAGCGACACCAAAATTTAAATTATTTTTTACTGGAAGAGAAAAATTTTGGTGAAATTACCATACTTGTATAGTAATTTAGTAATTACATTTCTGGTATGCACGACTTAGTAAAGATTGTATTAAATCCCACATTAGTTTTAACACTACGTGCATAAGAGAAATTTTGGTGTCTAACATGCGGCAGAGATTATTAATAAAATATGTCAACAGGAAGCTAGAGACGAATGTATTTGAGCAGCTATCAATCATTTCTCCAAAAAGTCAGAGTTTAGATGTAGATGCAAAACGGAAACATAACAACACAAGAACCCTATTCCATTGAAAATCGTTGTATGCACAGTGAAAATATTAAAAAAAATTTGTAAAATTTTTTTTCTTAAAAAACTATGCGAAGGAAATTATTAATGAGAATTTAATTACTTAATTTATTTAAATTATTAAGTTATTCAAATCATCAAATTAGCATCAAAAATTAAATCATGTTCATTTCAAGTCTTAGCCAAATTTTGAAGAAAATCTAAAAAAAGGCGCGAGTTTTAAAAAAAGTTTTTACTAATTTTATGTACAGTGAGCGAAAGGAAGATATTAAACGATTTTAAAAAATGTTATGCCATTTAAATTCTTTTTACTATAAGCAACTTTTCAACACTAAAGCATTCCGAAATTCAAAAATTTATTTATTTTGAACCACACTAGTGCATACCTGTCTGTACGTTACTGACTACAACAGCCAAGTATAAGACTAAAAAATCAATACCAGAGACCTAAGTTTTATTTTGTTTTTGGGGGTTCTTGCATAATTCTCCCAAATATCTATGGCCTGTTTTATTTTAGCATTTTATTAAATAAATTTGAATCATCCGGGAAAGTAATTTTTTATCAAACGAGGAACAAGATCTATGAAGGTTTTAATTTTATTCCCTTTCTTTTTCTCTTTATTCTTTCTCTTTATTCTTTTTCTTTATACAATCAGTCTGAAACTAGAAAACATCAAAGCGAACACCAAGACAGCTCCGTTTAAAATATTCATTATAAGAGTTACTTTGTTTGAAAGTATTTTCTTTTCTCATACAAAGTAGCAAGTTTTTTTTGTCGCTTTATTTTGCGCTGTTATATTTATATTACATTTCTTCATTGAATTTTTAATAAGACTTAGTAAATTTTTTTCTGTTAATAAATAAAAAGTTAACTATATGAATATCAATGCATGAACTTGTGTGAAATAAAAACCCTTTTAGTTTCTTTTAGTTAAAAATTCATTGCTTTTGTTAACTTTGTTTTTACTCGATTTTATAATTTTATATTGTTTTATAATTAGAGAGTACATTTAAAAAGTAATAATCAAAATCTATAATACAGTGTTAAAAGTATATAATTTTCTATACTTGCCATTAAATTGAATGTAAATTTCGAATTAGTTAACGTAGCCATTAAATAATCAAATGTAATCTAATTATTATTAAATTAAAAATACTAAAATTATTATTAACTAGTGGGCTGCGCCCCCTGCTCACTAACGCTCGCCAACCCCCGAAAATTGCTACGCAATCTTGTAAGGTTTACTTCGCAAACCAAGCTCGCCTCACTCGCTACTAACTTAGGTGCATTGCAAATGCACAAAATTCTAAGAATTCAAAACAATCATTCAAATCCATATAACAACTTTTTAGTAAATACTAAGTCAGACTCATTTTTCAATGAATAACTAATAACAATATTAAAACAAATAAATTCGTGACATAAATCAAAAATCGTCAAATAAATTCGTAATATATAAATTCGTGAAAAAAAGCGCTTTCGACAAAATACTAAAATAGAGATCTATCGACAAAGACTACTCACTTCTGCCTAGCTTAATAGTATGAGATTGCCGCAGTTGATAGGGTGAATTTCAGAAGAGATCACATTTGGTGAGAATGCTCTCTCTGGTTATTTCAGTTTTTGTTTTTAAAAGCGCTATATGTTGATCCACCTCAGCTAGATTTGGCATGTGACATTTTTAGCGGCAATCATTGGTCGATTTTCTAGTGTTGCCATTCGGGGAGTTGTAATGAAGCTTTTTTTGCCGCCGTGTAAGAGAAATATGTATTTAGATAGCAAATATTAAAATATATTATGCGATTAAGAATTGTTAAAATATAATACCATTTAAAAATAATGTGCAGTACTTTAAAAATTCTATAATTCTTCAAAAATAAATATATAATTACTAAAACATGTATAGATAGGGTATACGTTGTGCTAGGTATATACTATAGTTTCGGTTCGCTAAACAAAATCCGTCCTCGAAAAGATTTTGAACAGACACTGAGGAAGGTTCTTGTTTAGAGAACCGAAACTATAGTATGTCCATTTCTGTACTTCATTTGTACTTTTTTCAGGTTTTTGGTTTTGTAAATATACCAATTACTCTAGATCTGTGAAATTCCTAAAGAGTAAGCAATAATATTTTAAAAATAATTTATAACTGATCGATAAATGATTTAGCTAAATAACAACTTTAAAAAAATATATTACCTACCCCAGAGCTTGTGAAAATTTCGATCAGACATATTGATTTTTAATCAAAATCTGCCCATCAGAGAGCAATCAGTGGGATGATTTGGATTAAAATTCATTACGCAAAAATTTTAACATGTGATTTTTAACTAGAATATGACATGCATATTTTAATACAACTCTATGTTCTAAGAAATTGAATTTGTAGCAAATGAATTCCATTTATTTAGTAAGAAATTGGATTTGTATTGAATTGTAATTGAAATTGTTCTAAGAAATTTAATTTGTAGCAAATGAATTCCATTTATTTACTTACATTGTATAATTTACTACATATTTTATTTAAAATGCAAAATTTTTTATTTAAATTGCTAATTACTTTAGATCAAACGCAGCACATCTTATTTTAAATGTATGACACATTACACATACAAATAAATATTTTAGTTGAAATGTATTATTTATATTTTAAATTAAATGTAATATATTGTAGTTAAAACGTAACACACTTTAGTTGGAATGCAACAAGTCTTAGTTAAAATTTCCCTCGTTTTATAATTAAATGCGATGCATATATTTTAGTTAAATTTTACATATATATTTTAATTAATTTTAAATATGGTTTAAACAAAATAAAGTACACTTCATGTGAAATACCAAACATTCCAGTTGAAAAGTTTTGATGTATTTTTTCGCTAAAATGTAACAGGAAAATCATAATTAATGTTTTACATAATTACATGTTTTTGTTAATAAATAGCTTTGTTGAGTTTAAAAGTAAAACAGATCAGTTAAAATTTAACATGGTTTAAATAATAGAGCTACATGTTTTAGTTTAATACAAGATAGAATATAAAGAATTCGGTTTCAGTGTGATGGATTATAATTTCATTGATAAATTAGTATAACAATACGTTCAACTTTTGTATACAAACATGTACCTATCAATTTTACAAAACAGGGAATAGCTTTCGGCAAACATTTATTATTTATAACTTTTCGAAAACAGATGATATGCCCTACATAAAATGCCCCTAAACCATAACTTACACTTAGTACCTAACGCACTGAAACTATGATTTACAATTTACGCCATGAACTCTTATTCCTCAAAATTAATCTGTTTTGCAAAGACAACCAAACACCATTCTTTCATCATTTCGCACTGGTTGAACCATAAAAGTGGAACACTAAGAATTTATGAGTTGATGGCTATTAAACTCTCTATTTCTGCTTTAATACCAAGAGTTCTGACTTTCTATCCCTAACAAGGTAGCAGAGCTCGCCAAGTCAGCCAATTCCGGATTTCCTCTAATGGCATCCATTCTTCCTTATCCCAATGGTAGTCCATGGGAATAAAAGATGTCCTCGAGAAAACAGGAGAGCGGATTCTTTTGTTGTAGAGGTCTTAGAAGAGCGCTGCATGTTTAATGCTGAGACGTTCTTCAAAATTCAACATCTTCGATAACTCTCGCTATTGTAGAGAGATTCTTTTATAAGTAAAGGTGAAGTTTGCATAAATCTTTATTCTTTCCTGTATTGCTATCTAAGAAAGATTTTATTTTTAAAGGCTTAAAACTAAAAGTCTTTCTTGTAAAGCTTTATGACTGTTCAGATGGCCATAAACACAATGAGAGTTCAAGAAAAGATAGAATCAAAACATACTTATTATCACTACTAATTGGAGAAAATGAACATAATGTTCTTTGCATATTTTAAAGGGAATATGTTTTGTAATAATTCATCGACCATGTTTAAACTACCCGTTATAATTTTAAGAAATAATGTAACATAAAATGAGAAATTTTTTAATTAAACCTAACCTAATTAATCCACACGACCAAACCCACTATTTTTCTTCAAATCTAAAAGTAAACGGATTTTGTAGAGAATAAAAAAATTTCAATGAACAAATTCAATTAAGAAGTTGATTTGAAACTATGTTAGTTTTATTGTAATTTTTTTCAAGCGATTCATTTTTTTCTCCAAATTATAAGATTAGAATAGATAGCTGAAATTTTTTTCAAAATAAGTTGCTAAATCAACCAATCCATTCGTATTTAGAATCTTTAATTTAATATTGATGAAATTCGATTACTGTACTTAAAAATATCCAACATGTTCCGTGCTCAAAGATTTCTATATTTTATGGTCAATTCACCTGAAGAAAAATATTTAAGTTTTATATTAAGTGATACTTTTCTCGCTTTTTTTCAACAAGTTTTATTTGGGCCATCGGACTGATACGGAATAAATAAAAAGACGAAAATTTGACATCGCGCAACTGAACCTAAAATTACTCATCATTCTCCATTGTTCAAGAGTCTCGATTTTTCAAGTAACTTATTTTGAAGAACATCTTTCTCAAACTTTTAATGACAGTGTTTTATTTGACCGTGCTACACCTTACAGTACTACACAGTGTTGTAACATTTGACAGTACTACACCTACTGAAAGGTCAAAGATAAGGAAATGGCTTTATTAGAAGAAAAAATATAGTGCTTTAATAGCCTAAGTATACTTACCTACACGGAGAAAAAAAATGTTGGTAAAATTACTGCATTGTATGGCAAAATTACCATTCAGTTGGTAACAATACTGAACTGAATTTCTATTTTTTTTTTAAATTTATTCTAAATAATTCTAAGTAATAAAACCAAAATATACGGTATTTAAGCCATTGATTTGGTATTTTTTTCGCTCATATGATAACTTACTGGAAATTCTGGTTTTCAAATATTTCTTATCACCACACACTTAGTAAAAAAAATGCAAAACTTAAAATAAATTTAATCGAATAAAGGATTTATCTTTCCATGTTCTAAGGCATCCTGATAGAACTGCCAATTTACCACATTTACCAAAATGTATAACAAATTATAAACCCATATTTTATTGTTAATTTTACTAAAATCATTGCCAAAGCTCTTTGGTAAAAATTACCGAGCTTTTTCGTGTTCAGATCGAGCCAGAAACACGGTAAATTTTATCATATTCTGGTAGTTTTGACCCTACTTTTTTAGATTAATATGTTACATTTTCGCAAACGGATAATTATGTTTTTAAAAAATAACTTAAACCATCGGAGTTTGAATGTGCTCTAAAATAATCAGAGATGATGATACATACTTAAAACAAATTAACATTTTATAATGTTTCTAAGCTACTTTTACTTATATTAAGCACCTTCTATCTTACAAGTTTCTTGTAAGCAATTTGCGTCTTGAACAAATCGGAAAACCTTATTTCCGATATGTTTCTTTTGCGTTGTCCTGAATGATTTATCTGCTCTAACTAATAATCCCATAATCTATGAGCTAAAATAGCAATCACACCAATTTCTCAACAGAAAAAAACTCTCTCTTCCTCTTTAGCATCACAAAAAGCTGCATTAACAAGTATAAACACAACGGGACTCCTTGTCTGAAAAATTTTAATTATCAATTTACATTTAAAAACTTATTTAAAGCTTATTTCTACCTAAATATTAAACTAAGAAGATAACAATTGAATTTATTCCCGTAGTTTTAGCATTGAATGTTCCAAAGCTACACGTGATGTGTTTTACTTGCACTAAGCATCTCCTGTCCTACAAGACTCCCGTAAGCAATTTGAGTCTTGAACAAATCGGAAAACCTTATTTCCGATATGTTTCTTTTGCGTTGTCCTAAACGATCTGCTCTAACTAATAATTTCATACTCTATGAGCTTCAATAGCAATCACACCAATTTCTCAACAGAAAAAAACTCTCTCTTCCTCTTTAGCAGCACAAAAAGCTGCATAAAGAAATATAAACACAAAGGGACTTCCTGTCTCAAAAAATTTTAAATATCAATTTACATTTAAAAAAAACTGAGAATTTATTTCAAAATATACCTAAATATTAAACTAAGAAGATAACAATTGGATTTAATCCCGTAGTTATAGCATTGAATGTTCCAAAGCTATAAATATTCCCATGATATGCTCTAATTAATACGAGATAAATCAAGCGACGAAAATTTAATAATTCACATCACGCAACCGGACTTAAAAATACCCTTGTATGCTCCGTGCTTCGAGATTCTCTTATGTCTTGCAAGCAATTTGCCTCTTGAATAAATATGAGTGTTGCATATTTTATGTAATCTAAGAGGTATTAAGAATAAGAAAGGAAAATATGCATTACAACAAAAGGTTATAAGTGAACTTGCACGCAAAGTATGTGATGTATTACTGCGAAGTTCTTGAATATACACGCAAATGTGATGTGTTAGCAGCATTATAGATTGCGCGCACAGAAATCTCAGGTTATAGTTTAACGAAATAAGATACCGGATAGTTAGATTAGTCTGAACTTCTTTAATGAAGCTTCTGGCGTAAAAAGGAAACAAAAATAGATTAGTCGGTACATGTTTGATTTCATAGGAGTTTGTTGGAGAAAAATAAAAATAAAAATGTTCCTTGGCAGAGCTATAGGGAATTTTCTTAATTTAAATATAGCTTTGGATATTTGCGAATAAAAGGAAATATGTCTCTTGTAATACTACTTTTAAAAAAAGTGAGAGTTGGTAGTTTTGTTGGTTCAAGTGGGGGACAAGTTCTTAAGAAAGTTCCTGCTTTTGAAATGAGATTTTTTAAAACATGAATAAGACAAAAAAGAAAAACTAGATGAGCTATGTTTTATTTCGTAATGCGTATGCTATGTTCAGAAAAAGGTAAGGGAAAAGTCCCTTTTATAAGGCACTTTACCCTTACCTTTTTCAGGAACTAAGACTCAATAATTTAATGACCTAATTTTAATTATACTAATTAATTAGAGAATATTTTAAGTTACGTCAAATACAAAAACGTAAATTTTTCAGAATAGACATATCTTTTTTAGATTGGTTTAGATTTCTAACCTTCAAACTATGGGGAGAAATAACCTGGAAAATATGATGCCAATAGTAAAATACGAGTTCTGTATAAAGTTTTAACCCCTTTACGATCACCTTTTTTTTTCAACCCCTTAACGATCGGTTAATTTTCAAGAAAACGGTCTTAAAAGTGCCTTTTTTTGTCTTTTGTATTTGTATTACGTATTTGATCAGTGCTGCAACTAGTTTAAAATAAACTAACTATCTACAATTACCTTAAAAATATCCTGGTACTGCCATCTGGTGTATAAAATGAGAAACAAAATATTTTCTGGGCAAAAGAAAAGAATTAGTTTTATTCTTATTGGAGCGTTACTACTGAACACTTCATCCCGTCAATATCACGGGAGCAAGAAATAGAGGGCGAAATCTCACCCCGTCATTTTCACGGGAGCGAGAAGGAAAGGGTTAAATGACAAAACACAAAACTTGTTCCAAATTCGGATAAATATTTCTCCAGATATCAAATTTTACATTTTTCACTTCCTATAAACAGTTATATAATATTGTAACCCTTTAATATGATAAACACGGTTTCCAAAACTGAACAAAATACTCAAACTGACACTAAAATTAACTATTAAAAAAACAATTCTACTCGTAACTCATAAGTTTCAATAAATAAAAAAATACTATGTAAAACCAACACAAGTATGAATTTACATTTTATAATTGATAGAAAATGATGAAAAATCAAGATATAATAATGAAGTATTATAATCCACTTGGTAAATTCAATATGAAGATTAGGTTTAAAAAGCAAAAAAAAAAAAACGTCTTGATAACTTTTCAAACTATCTTTTCTTTTTAAATTAATGGAATATAAAATTTTAAAGTTTGTTTGGATTTGAAAATGAGCATTTTTGGCAAAATTAAAATCTACACCCTATTTTCACTTAAGTATTTTAATTTAAATTATAAATAATTCCAGGAAACAAATTGAATTTCTCCTACATTGATGACTTTCATTTGAAGGCGATTTCGTGAAAAGACGATAAAAACTCCTGACAGCGAAGTTAATTTGCGAAAATTCCATTTTGTCGATGAATATTTTTTGTCGATTTCTTTTTGCTCTTTAACTGTCTGAATAAATATTATGAAAAGTCATATTAGATATCCTGATTAAAAGTTTCGGTTAAACTCGAGAGTAATAAGTTTCAAATTATTTTCTAGGTCAATAATGTGAACTAACTTTGCTTGAGAGTTTATATAAATATTTATCTTAAGGATTGGTTTCTTTGACTGTTGGTTTTATTATCATCATTTCTTTTTCTTTATATATATTGAGTCAATAGGGCCTGATTAGATTTTAATAGAAAAGAATTTCTTATATCAATACTTCGTATTCACCACTACAGTGCGCTGCCCACTTACGCTTCACTTCGAAATTGCTTCGTAATCATATTTGTTTCTTAAAGCAGATTTATACAATAAATTTAATATTCATAGATTAAAATATCACAAAATTTTATATTGTATTAAATACAGAAGTGGTTTTGTTGATTTAATTTTAAACTCTTACGGAATAAAATTTAAAAGCGATTACCTAAGCACAAACTTATTTCTAAATTTCCTATTTAATTTTCGGTTATGATAAAAATTCGCTGAATATATTTGCCAAGGAGAATTATTTAACAATAATACGAAAAGGTAGCTCTAAGAATCGTTGCCCAATTTTAAACAGTTATTTCGTATTCATCATTTAATTGCGTGTTTTGACTGGACACTGCTTTACCTAAAACTTATTATGAAAATAAATATAACCTTTACGAAAGTAAATATAATTTATTTACCTTATAAAATTGTAAAGTGGTAAAAAAATATGTTTTTGCATAAAACTTTGTGTAGTAAAGTATTATCATACAATTACTTTAAATAAAAAATTACCCCTTTTAGTCTTAAGCCTTTAGTTTTGAGTAATAATCTAAATCCAAGAAATTGTAATAAAAAAAATAATAATAAATATTGTTATTTCTGTTTAAAAGAGGATAAGAAATAATTTTTAGATAAACACCTTTAAAGTTTTAACTTATGCTGACAACAAAGGTATCTGGATCTTTTTTACATGTTGAAACATTTTTACCTACATATTGTTAATGCAAAACAATTAGCACAAATCTTGAATTGTATAATATTGGTACAGACGTTTTACATCGCCTAGTGGAAAATGTTTTGCTGCCCCTACAGTATGCAATAACCAATCTTTATCTGTATACAGTATACCAAACAATACTTTCATGTCAGCATATTTATGCACGAATACCACAAATTTTAATCCAGAAAAAAAATTTCGACCTGAAATTAAAATTTGCATTGATATATATATATATATATATACACGAAAAAGAGTCATTACGTTATGACCACCCTGCTAATAACATGTAAGACCACCTTTAGCCCTCAAAACTGCTAGCACCCACCGTGGCATTGATTCCACAAGGTGCTGATAGGTAGTCTGAGGTATCTGGTANACTAACCTAATATACAGGTGTAGATACTACTGTGTATATATATATATATAAAACTTTGAACTTATATATATCTATATAGATAGATAAAAATAATTGTATTTAAAATGAAATAGTTCATTATTTATTAAAACAGTATAAGTAAATAAACCATTTTTTCGACCATTCTAGTTTTTTCATTGATAAAATTTTTCCTCTAATTATAATTAAATTTACTGCTTGAACAAAATACTAAAAAGCAATGTAAATACAATTTATGTACTGAAAAAAATATTTATAATCACTTATAAACAATAGAGATTGAATTAAAATAAAATTCAATGCTTTATGTTTATGCAAAAAATAAACTAAATATAATTTGATAACTTTTCAGTTTTTTTTTCAATTTCCAAAAAAAAAAGAAAAGAATTCTGCCAATTTTAGTTGGAACAAAATATGTCCACGATATATTTTTATTTTTCTAAGAAATTTGATAATTAAGTTAAAATATGTAATGCAAGCCTTTTTTATGTGTTAATTTATAAACATAATGAGAAATTCATTACCTTTAATATGAAAATAAATTTAAAGCAAGTATTGAGATGATTATTAAAACTATCATTTATTCATGAGACAAAAGTTGTTTGCTCTCATACTTGCATATTTATCGAAAATGAAGAGAATTATTTTACAGCAATAAAATTTCATTATTTTTTAATATGTTCAAAGAAAAATATAGCAAATAAAGTATAACAGCTACCGAGTAAAGGCCTTAATTTTATTTTCAGATTTTTTTATTGGCTGTTTAATTTTTATTCTCCCCAGATTTAAATAGATGTTTTAACTTGATTAAATGTATCTAAATATGTAAATTAAAAATTCAACTTAATTCAAGCAAACACATTTTAAGAGAACTCCTAACGGAATTAATGTCTCAATGAAATGTAATGCAAAATAAATACTTATTCGTGCAAAACCGTTAAAAGATGCATATTTTTCATAGAAATGTTTTCAAAATTTCTACTTCATACATAAAGTTATTTTTAAATTTTTCGTTACTCATTTTTTTCAGGTTTGCTAGTTGATTTTTTTTATTTCAATCTATTATTTTGATTTAAAGAATTTCGTTAAAAAAACTCTGCTCTGTATGGGCAGGTATTAGCAGGGGCTCTGTATTAGCAGGGCATTTAAATTTTGATTACTTGAAAAAAATATTTTTGATTTTTTATTCATAAGTTGATGTAAATTTTTACTGTTTAAAATACCGTAAGTAGTATCTACTTCCCATGGATACACTTTTAAAATTTGTACTTTATATGTAAAGCTAATTTTTGGATTGTTTTTGTAATTGATCTTTTCTAATGTTGAGTTGTGCTTTAGTTTTATTTTTATTACAGTCATTATTATTAGAATTCACTATATTTCTATAAAAAAAAATATACTAGTACAGTGTAAAGACGGACAATATTTATAAATTTGTGCAATAAATTTGCCAGAAAATTGTAAATACTATGTATTAATTTTATGTACTATAAATTATTGCTACACTATGTGTACACTGTACTATAAATGTGCTAATTTATAAATTTGTGCAATAAATTTGTCAGAAAATTGTAAATACTACGTATTAATTTCATGTACTATAGATTTGTGCTACACTATGCGTACACTGTACTATAAATGTTCTACTACAGTGTAAAGACTGACAATGTCTCAAAATTTTGATTTATTTAAAATTTACTTTTCGTATTTTATTCGTTTATTGATTCACATTTTTACTATAATAGGATGTATCTACTTTCCATGGATACATTTGTGAGATTTGTACTTAATATGTAAAGCAATGTTCCTGATTTTTTTTGTAATTGAGTCTTAATAATATTGATTTCAGCTTGATTTTTTTATTACAGTCTAATATATTGAAATACACTGGATTCATTGTATTTCAATATATTAAAAAATGCTAGTACAGTGTTTCCACAACTAATAATGTTTCAAAATTGATTTTTTTTTTAAATATCTTTTAAATTTTAAATTTTTACTATTAAAAAAACGATATGTATCTAATTCGTATGGGATACCTTTTCGGCACCAGTACTTTATGTGCAAAGCAATTTTTTGTACTTCTTTCCTGATTATTTTTCTTAAATTTCAATCAGTATTTTGTTGAATTACGATAGTTGTACTAGTATTAACAAACGTGCAAAATTTCTTAATACTTTCAAATTTTAATTAATTTGAAACTTATTTTTGATATTTTATTGCTTGTTTGAATTTTAATGTGGGATTTATTGTTACTCAACCAAAGTTCGAACCAAAAAAACTAAAAATAAAGAAACAGGCAGCCAATTCAAGCTTTAAAAATTCAAATAACTACACTGAGAAAAAAGTATGGTCAAAACTACCAGAATATGGTAAAATTCACCGTGTTTCTGTCTCTACGTAAACACCCAAAACCTCGGTATTTCTTACGGAAGCGCTTTGGTTGTGATTTTGGTAAAATTAACAATAAAATACAGATTTATAATCTGTGATAAAATTTGGTAATTTTATTATACTTCTTTAGAGCAGGATGTTAAAGCTATTTATTCGGGTAAATTTACTTTTCAGTTGTTTTTTTTTAAACTAAATGTATGGTAATAAGATTTATAATTTTGAAAACATATTTACCGGTGAAAAATTACCATAGGAACGGAAAAATTACCAAATGAATGATTTAAACATCGTTTATTTTGGTTTTATTAACCAGTGCCATATTTTTTTAAAAACAGAAATGTCATTACCATACAGTACGGTAATTATACCTAATTTTTTTTCTTCATGTAAATACTACAAATAAAAATAGTAATTAATAAAAATAAGTTATCAAAAGTAGAGTAAAATAAAATAAAATAAAGTAAGTAAAATAAAATAAAATAAATAATAAAATAAGTAAAGTAAAATTATACAACAAAATTATACAACAAATATTAAAAAAAATAATGTCTTTTTTCGTATTTTACTTTATTTACACAAAAATAAATTAATATGCAAATTAAAAACTAATGTGTCTGAAAGGAGACCAACTGAAATATATGAGATTACCCACTTTACAAAAGAAATTTCACGAAAATAGTTTTTTTACTTAGCACCTAAATTATATAATAAATTACCATTTCAGTNAAAAAATGTCTTTTTTCGTATTTTACTTTATTTACTCAAACATAAATTAATATGCAAATTAAAAACTAATGTGTCTGAAAGGAGACCAACTGAAATATATGAGATTACCCACTTTACAAAGGAAATTTCACGAAAATAGTTTTTTTACTTAGCACCTAAATTATATAATAAATTACCATTTCAGTTGCAAAATATCAAATATATTCTTATTTCAAGCGTGCTTTACTTCAATTTGTGATGAACATTGACGATTTAGATCTCTATTTTTCACTTTAAAGGAAGCATTTGATTTTTTATACCAGTCTTGTTCCAATCCAAATGAATTTCTTATGTTACCTTTGTTATTTTTTTATGTAGTTTCATGCTTTTTTTCTTAATTTCTATTTTAAATTAATTGCATTACCTTTCTCTGTCACCTGGACAGGGATTTTCCTCTTGGCGACGAATATATATTCTTTGTATTTATATGTTTGTTTTTGTTCCCAATAAAGTTTTGTATGCTAAAATAATCCTTAAAAAAATCATACTAAATTACTTTCACCAACCAATTTACTAATATCATATCTAATGCAATGCAACATTTAATGAAAAACACACATGCATAAAGAAAACCGAAATGAAAAGAATGAATATAGACTTTTCTGACAATTATTCTCTTCAGCTTGTTCCTCGGATACATAAAAGCTTACAAAAACAAAGCAAATAAACTCTGAAATAGCTTCGAGAAATGAGGGAATCACAAGGAACGCAATTTCCAAGATGAAATCTCCCGATTAATTCACTACCATTATGTCTGCTCTATTTATGTATTTCACCATAAAGCAGTTGGCAGCCTCTATCTTCTGGACTATCCGGGCAGCTTAGTAAGAGTCATTAAGCCTTGTTCTCTTGTCCGGTTACTGGATTTGTTTGAGAAATGAAAGTCCGACTTTTATGAATTAATATAGAATCCGACAATGAAAGTTTGCCCGATTTAATAAGTTCTCGAATTTAAAATTTAATATGGAGTTTTAATACGTAGAGATAAAATTAAAAAGAGTTGGAATTAGAAAGAGAGATTAGTGAAATTCCAATTATTTTAATGCTTGGAAATAATTGAAAAGAAAGTTTTTCATTAAATTGCCGAATAATTCAAAATGAAAATTTATTAATAAAAAAGAAAATGACCTTTTGAACATTAAAAATAAAATGCAATTTTCAAGTGAAAAGGTTTGAGAAAACATAATTGGAAAATTTACACGAAGGGTGGAAAAGTATGTTGCAATTTAAATCTATTATAAGATGTTTTGAAATTTCACATCTTCTCTCTTACTTTTATTCGTAATTGTAAATTTATAAAAAGATGCCTTTTTTTAAAAATTAAACATAATTGTTTTAAAAAATATCTTACTGTTCTTACTTCTCCTAAATTTTCAGTTTCATTTAAAATGCCTTCAGTTAGTTATTGAAATGAGAACATTTTTCAATGGATTTTTTAACTGTTGAAATTAATACTTTATAGCTATCGTTTCTGAAAATCTGATAGGGATTCCCGACTAATTGCTCCTTAAGCTACGACAATAGTCCATTACCAATTAAGTTACAATATTAAACATTAAATACAATGCAATATAATGAAAACTACATTTGTCTATAAAAGAAGCATACTTAACTTTTATTCTAATGATTGTATTTTCAAGTACCGGGTAACAATTTTTCTCCAGAGGAGGAATATAAACTTCTGATATGTCACATAATTAGTGATAACTAGCGTTTGAATAAACAAGCCATTTTGATAGCAAATTTAAGACAAAATACGCATGTTAATAGTTAAATTTCTTTTTATTTATTCGCATTATAGACACGTCTAAACACTTCGAGTGTTAGCCAGAGTGACTTATGATACTAAATGCTTATCCCGTTCTTCAACAAATTACAATACAATGAATTAGTAGCTACGACTATCAAAAATTTAAATTTGTCAACGAAAAAAAGATATGAGGAGAAAAAATTCTGATAAAATTACGGTACTGTATGGCCATGACATATCTAATATTTTTTTAAAAAAAACATAATTCTAATGAAAAAATAATAACTCTGATTATAAAAACCAAAATATAAGATATTTAAACCAAAATATCAAATATTTGAACCATTCATTTGGAAACTTCTCCATTCATATGGTAACGGTTTACGGGAAATCTTGGTTTTCAAAATTATAGTTCTTATTATCACACATTTAGTAAAAAATACAAAACTAAAAAGTCAATTTAAGCGAATAAATGGTTATCCTACTTTATGGCTTGCTCTAAGGTATCATGGTAAAATTACGGAGTTTTAACACATTTACCAAATATTATCACATTTTTGAAAACCAAATTTCACCGGTAATTTTACCAAAATCAATACCACAATTACGGTATTGATTTTGGTAAAAGAAAATACCGTTCTTTTTGGTGTTCCCGAAGGGAAAAAACACGACAAATTTTACTATATTCTGGATTTTATGACCGTACTTCTCACTATGGACGTTTTTCATTGCTTTTTCAAAAATCTGCATCCAAAACTCTATCAGAATCAGCAGTTGACTTCTAATTACCGTTATGACAGAACACTTGTAAAATTAAATTCCTAATAGCAATTTGGATCCACGTTTTACACGAGACTATTAAAACACTTGAGCAGCTCTAAGAAAATGTTATGTTTTATTTACGTTTTATATTCTAGAAAAAAAATTAACTATTACTAACACTCACTATTACTAATTTTAACTGTTGGTTTGTTGCCCATTTAATATTATGAGAAGACGAAATGTCCGAGACAAAAATAATGAGGAATTCTAGTTACTATACCTAAATAAATAAAACTTAAAACATTGAACTGATTAAAAGGTGACCTTTTCTAGATTCTCCAATGCCATCAAATTAAAAATAAACGGAATAGAAAAAAATCGTGCTTTATTTAAATGAATTAAGCAATTTAATTTTATTTAGGATTTAGATTAAACATTCAGTTTAAATTAAACATTAGTTTAACATTTTGTTTTCGACTTTCTATTTTATAATAAGGGGACAAAACACCTTAATTATGTATGATTTGGTTTAAGAGTTAAAAAGCAGTTGAACTAAAACACAAAAATTAAAAAATTTATGTTTTTTAAAAATAAAAATAAATAAAAAATAACGTTTTGTTTCTCAATGAGGAAAAAATTCTGATATAAAGGATTGGATTAAATCCCGAATCCCATGTTTTAAAACAACAATGGATTTTAAAATTAAGATGCATTTTATTGATTTTCTTATATGTTTTATTAAAATAAATAAATTATTTTCTTAGTGCAACTTCTTGTTTTTGATCCAAACAAAACATGGAAACCAATTTAAGAAAAATGGAGAGACATATTAATATTATTTTAAGCATTTTAGTGGTTTATGAATTAATTCTAGAAGATAAGAGCAAGTCGAGTCTAACGATTTCAATAAAGGTATCGTTAGCGCACACATAAAGCAATGACGATATAACACAGTAAATGTCTGGCATTTCTGGAAATTCTCTAGGCTATAATTTATAGTTCACGTAAGGTAATGGAATCCTATACAATAAGCTCACAGAATACAGGCTGACATGATAGGAATGGTATTCAGAATATGTAATGTTTAACATATTAATAACAGTGTGCTAGTAAATTACTAAAACTGAATATCGAAGATTACAACGTCTTATAACAAGTAAATAATTATAAACTAATAGTAACGGGAATTAAGAAAAATGCATTGAATTATACCATCATTATGGTAATAAATCACACAATGATTTAATATCTGTAAAAACATATAAAAATTTAATAAATAAAATGTATGTGAGCGTTTCTGATAAACAGTTTATACTAAAAAATCTTAATATGAAAAGTTACTTATGATAACATTATGCAATAATTTTAAACATTTGAGCAATTCTGTCATAAATATTTATTCAATTAGAATAAACAAAAATTTATATCAATATTCAGTATAAAAAATGCACAAACAAAATAATTATAGAATCCATCCTAGCAGGTGGTAAACTGGAAAAAAAATAGTTAATAAGCAATAGTATTTCATCTATGGGAACATATAGGAATAATATGTATTTTTTTTTCTTGAATTATAAACTTCTTTCTTCAGCTCTATTAAACATAGCAACAAAAATAAAGTATTACTTATAGCAGTTAACTTTCTTTAATATTTCATTGCATAAAATAATATTTCTTTAATTTTATTGCATACATTGTTTGTCTAGTTCCTAAAAACACATTTCAAAATACCTAAATGGGTCAAAATACATGCTATACAGCAAACTAAAGGAGCTTTACTTATTATTATTTTTGTGTTTTAACCCTCATCACTAAAGATTAAGAAATAATCTCATCTTAAACAAATAGCATTTTTTTTAGAAAATATTACATCAACTTCAAAATTTTTTTTTTGAAAAAAATAATGAGGTGATAAAGTAATTATATAAAAGTAAATTAACTTGTGCTTTAATCCTTATCATTTCTTACTTTCATAAAAAGTATTAGAAACAATGTTTGATTTTGTAATCATAAAAAAAAGCCTTCCGTTTATTTTTATTGCAGTTCATAAACATACAAAAAAACATTAGTTAAAAATTTTAAATATGCGTATAATTTTCTAATATTTTTTTTACGAATTGATTATTGAGGAAAGTTGCCTAAATCGTACCACCTGTGATTTCTAGCGTTTCGTTTTGAAACATTAATATTTTAAAATATTTTTGCTTCGTTCAATTACTTTTAATATTTTTCTCTAAAGAATTCTAATCAAAAAACAAACAACACGTTGTTGTTGTTTCTACTGACACTTGGCCAATCCAAGCTCGCCAGCTTTTTGCATTTTTGCGAATTAAGTCAGGAGAGTGCTCCTTTCGTTTGGCAAGAGAGCACCGCAAATGTGAAAGTACGTCTTAGCTTAGAGCACCATGGATAGATAGCAGAACCACTTATTTGTGAGGCTACTTCCTCCGTTTAGATAAAGGTGTGATGGAAAGGAAATTTTCTCCAGATCCCTGTACTCACAGTACTGCTTAGTGATCACCGGACTTTCGAACCCACAGATTTTACAAGCAAGTACTCGGTGGGACATTACGGAGTTGACAATCTAACCCCACCAGGGCTCAAAAAACCGCCCGTCCTCGACAATCAAAAATTCCCAGCGGACAACGATTTTCTCGAATCCGACGTCCGCACAGACGGCCATTTTCCCGTTAATGTTCGTGATACATTTCAATTTTTGTTATTAGAATTAATGTTTTCTCTGTCTGTGAGTACTGCAGCGGTTGAAAGGGGCTTTTCAGCAATGAACTTACAGAAACACATTACACACTGGTCTTAAACAAAAAGCGAACGCAATTATGAACATCTACCTAAATGGTAAACCCCTTTCAGATTTCTGTGCAGAAACCTCTGTAAATCATTGGCTGGATTGTGTAACTGGCAAACGTCATATTTGATTCATTTAAAAAACGCATTGCCCTCGGAAAAATTGACATTCCAAATAACTTGACCTTTGTCATAATCCTAGTATTTATAATCCTAGTAACTACTAATTCGTTGCACAATTTATATAAATATTTGTAATAAATAAGAGAAAATTATATTTTTATTTATTTAGAAGCTACGAGTTAGTTTCAAAGGAGGACGGGAACATTGTTGGACAAGCCGTCCTCGGGGACGTTTAAAATTTCTGAGTTTTTTCGAACCCTGAACCCCACCCTTTCCGAACCGGAATTCGATTCTCTAACCACTGGGCTACCAAGCCCGCAAGCAATATAATGTGCTTTTTAATGTAATATGTTAATTTAAAAATTTCTCCCATCTAAAAGGTGATAGAAAATTCAATAACACTTTTTAATCTGAAGTTATAAAATTCTTTGAATACTATTGATCATTAAATTTAGCAGGTTTAACACTATGAAGACAGTATTATTCTGGAAAAAGATATCGGCATAGTTTTCAAATCATTCGAACCTTTCTTAGCACTTCTTATTTAAATAAAATAAATTTAATGAACTGAGATTCCAATAAAGTATTTGAAATTTAAGGAATAATAGCAAAAATAGTTTAAAAAATATAGCTGGTTTATCATTTAAATAAATTTTAGGAACAGCAACTGGCAAAAATGCGAATTCGCAAAAAATCAATATCAGACAATCCCATAAGACTGAAAAAATTTTTCATCCGCTCAAACAGAAAAATATTATCGCATATGATTTGTGTCTCAGACTTTCATGATTTATGTCGTTACGTTTTTATTATTATCGAAAAAGGAGACAGTTTAGAATGGAAATATGTTGTTATTGAGCGCCCTACTTATCCATGATACAGACAGTGAGCGACGTTAAGTTTTAGTTGAATAAATAATGGAAAGTCATCAGAACTACCAGATTAATGACTATCAGTTGATAATTATAGATTTCATCTTTTTCTTTTCATTTTCAACTTTACACTAGATGCTACCGGGTAAATTGTTTTCACGTTAAGTAAATAAAATACAGTTATTCAGTACGACAATGATACAAAATATTAGAATAATGCAATATTTTAACATAAGAAAAATTAAACATTTTATTTTTAAGTATTACCTGTCCATCTTTGCTAATGATATTTTTGTGAGAAAAAAAATTCAAATCAACTGCGATACTAGCTTGAAATTTGCAAAGTTTTTTAGAAAAGATAGTTTAAACAATTTTAATTGGTTCAAACTATTAAAATTCATTAATATTTTTTAACGTTCGGGTTTTTGCAAGTAACGTCGACAAGGCATTTGTCGACTCAAAAGCTAATCAGCTTCGACCCATACGCGTTACGTCACTTACAGGCATCCAATTAAACCTGATTTAAATCACATGGTTATGCATAATCGCTTCACTTCTTTACAAATTAACTAGTAGCCTATGAATATTTTAAATTTATTGCAGACGATTATTTTGAAATTCGATTGCATTTGATTATTGAATTAAGTCATAAATAATTCTAAAACGCTTTTTAGTTTAAAATAAATTTTCTTTTCAAATAATCAAATATTTCCGTATTTTATAATATCTGCATTTGAGATGTTTTAAATAACCAAATGATAAATTAAATTACACTAATTAAAGTCACTCTCAACGATTAAATAATACTTTTTGATCAAAATATGCGAAGCATTTATCTAAAAGTAGCAAATTGAAAATCAAAAGGAATTATTAAAATCACGCTTAATGCATTTTTAATGCTTCAAAACGTTAATTCAAAAGATTGAAATATAATTAAGATTTTTTTCTTTAAATTTATTCTTTCAACCGATCTCAATTTTTTTAATTATTTATTCTGCCAATGGTATCACTTCTTTCAATCAACTCTCATTTAAATTTAATTACTTCTCAAAATATGATAGGTATGTTCTAAGATTAAACACGCTCTGGAAATTTAATTAATTTTCCGGGCCAGGTATTGCCATAAACAACAAAAAATTTCATTGCAGAAAATTACGAGCACTATACTTGTTTCTAGTTCATAATTTCGAAAGTTCTAAATTAGCTTCTTCACAAACATTTGCCTTGATGTAAGTTATTTTAATCTGATAGAATTTAACTTTTCCCTGAAGCTTTTAAAATAAACTCAACACAGCATTTTTTACCTCGTAAATATACACTTTAATTACTGTTTTTAAATAAAGATAAATTTAAAAACTTATTTTTGTTTAAAATTATATAGACTGAGCAGTTTTTAGCCTTCTATCTTTCAGTTTGTTGTCTTCCAATCTAGAAATTTAAGAAAACTTCGCATACATATAGTTTTTTTTTTTACTAAAAAAAACAAGCATAGATTTCGCATAATACGAACTCTCAACTGCAACGTCACATGGCGTTTTCCTTAGCTTTGATAGAGCCATTAATTAACTTTAAAAGGAAACGTTTAATTGTTACTGTGTATATGAAGATTAAATAATTTAGTGTTCCTGACATATTTTTTATTTAATCCTGTTTGTTTCCCATTTACTTAATATTTTATTTTAATACACGATATAGTATTACATGAATAGAGAAAATATTCTATTATAATAATTTATCGGAAAACATCTATGTAATAACTGTAAACTAAAATACTTATCCAGATTTATACTTCCGTTTCTCTAAAAAGATTTATAGCGCATGACAAGTATGTAAATATGTGTACTATCCAACTTAAAAATAAATTTAAGGACAAAAAATGTAAGGAAATGTTAAAGTATTTAAATTGATTCCCATTTATACTTTAAATGGTAAGAAAATTTACCTTTTTTCTTTCTTTGACATTCAACATTTTTAAATAAATGCATCTAAACATTCTATAGAATTAAAATAAAATAAAGAAGCGATAACAAATCATAAATCCATTAAAATTTTTTAAAAGAAAACTATAAATTCATCAAACTCTTCTTACAACTATTAGTTAAGAGGGGTGTGGCTTTGTATAATTTAAAGCAAAAAGCATTGCCATATTTCCGAGCATTAAAATTAATGCTTCACTTTTTGCAAACTTTAATATCGGAAATAAAACTTTTCTGTGATTCTCTGAGAACAACATTAAAACGAGTTTTAAAAGTTTTCACAGCTTAAGTTGTTTATAAGACGTCCCAGAAAGTTGTATTTAATTTTAATTTATTCACGAAAAAAATTTCATAAAACTTTTGAATCAGAAAATTATAAAAAAACTATCATTTTTAAAATTTTTTTCCAAAATGAAAGGAAAAATATTATAATGTTATTATGATGTTATTCTCCTAAAATAAAATTGTATAAACAAATACAAAAGTGCAAATAAATTATTAATTACGTGTGAAATAAGGGCTATAAATAAGCGTTTTTGTAGCAGATTATTTTCTATAAATAAGCAATAAATTGTGTAAAATTAGACTATTAATTTCATTATATTTATAACAGTTTTCTAATAATACATAGTGTTCTAAATTTTTAAGATTACTAAGTTACACTGTGAAATTTAAGCTGCCTTACCTACACTGTGACAAAAATCAGTTTTCCTAATTTAAGACTTAACATTTTTTATAAGATTTCATGGACTGCATTTTCAGAACAACATTTTTGTTTATCAATAATTATGATAATAATAGAACAATAGTAATAATTCATTTGAAGTATTATAATAGATTATAAGATATCTAAATGTAGATATTTTAAAGTTCGGTTATTTTTTCGCTATCACTTTAACAACCTTGTAACGCGGCACTAATACCGTATAAAAGATATAATTTCAAAATTTTTAAAGTTAGCAATTTTTCTTATTTTCCCTCATTTTTACAGCGATGCGTCAGTAGGATAAAAAGTAATGAATAAGCTATTTACTTGATGAATTTTTTAAATAATACTCTTTAAAGTTTTAATTTTCATTTAAAATTTAGATCAGTTAATTTAAAATAACAATAATGCTGATACTTTGAGAACTACGCCTATTTCTTAATTTGACACCGGCAAAATGATTTCATTGAAAAATGGGTAAGATAAGAATTTTTGGTGGTACCTTTTACTGTTACTTCCAGTAGTTTTATAGATTAATAATATAAATTTATAAAAAAAAATCAGCAATTGCTGTTCTTATCATCTGTGTTAGACATTTTCTAACAATCTCAACTTCCAATGGACATCTCGAGGGCACTTCTTCAGTTTTCGTCGGCTGAGAGAACCTTGACAAGCAAAGGAGTTGAATGTTGTACATGCTAGTGACATGTTAGTAGTTAGTTGTTAAATAGAATCAGCTTCATAACTTATTATATAGTAAAATAAGTAGTGTATTTAAAATGAATTTATTAAATAAACCCTCATCAATTTAAAGAAATTGAACCACGACAATTTATTTCTTGATTTTATTTTTTTCGTGTAAATCGAAAGTGTGATTTTTATTTTTTATTTCGTGTGAATTTTATTTTTATTTGCAATATTGCTGGCATAACTTCTTAAAAAGAAATGAATAAAGAAAAATTTCTAACTTCGATTGAGAGAGTGTTTTTAAAGAAAAATTAATCTTACACGACGTTAACCGTTAAAGGAATGTTTCAACAGTAAAAAAACTATTGAATAAACATTGAAACTTTTTTTGCCGTGATCTAGTGGCAACTAGTGATCTAGTTGCAAAGCAAGCAATTATGGAAATCTGAGTACAAATGCCATTAGGGATACGGAGTGAGTGTATTTTAAAAAAGTTCATTGTCAATACATGTCATTGTTACCCTTGTTAACAATTACCCTAACCCAAAAAACTAAGCAATATTAAGCGAAATTTTAATCAATATTAACCAATGTTGAAATTTTGCTAAGCGGAAGAAAAGGCTACAGTAATTTTTCATGCATTCTTTTAAAATATTTGTTTTTTAACTGACTAAGTTTTCAACAGCATTTGAAATTAACGAAAACATTTTTACAATGTTTTTATGGAACCTTTAAAAAATATACATGTAGTTCACAAAAATCTATGCCAGCTAATGAAAATAGTTCTGAGACCAGGTTTTTACAGTTCACTTTCTCAAACTTTAATGTCAGAAGAAATTTAATAAACTTAAGAAAAATATTGGTTGAATTACATGTTTGTTTGTTTGTTTTTTTATTTCCAATGAGCTGCACAATCGGTCTTGCCGATGAGCAGACCTAATTCGTTCTCCAGAGGTGGTATCCACTCTTTCAAGACTACCACAATGGGGGAGATACCGTTGGTCATGTTAATTTGGACGTCTAGTTTCTGCCACACTAGATGGCAGCACCGAGATTCTATTTGGATGCTAAAGTGCACTAGGCATTTAAATTTTCCGGAAATGCCAAGAGCCAATAAAGTACTCCAGGGGTCTTTTGCATGCCGCATAATTATACGACATGGCCGCTGAGGAATTTCTGCAATCCGAAAATCCGGTGTCTGGGCCGGGGATCGAGCCCGCAGATTTGGGCTCAGAAGGCTGACGACAAACCAACGACGAGCCCACCAGCCCACCCAGCCACAGAATTACATGTTGGAGAACGCATTTTATGTATTTTTTTAAACATTTGTTTCTGCAAACAGTCTTAATAAATTGTTTAAACTCCACTTTAGCACACCATATGAGAAATTATTCTTGTAAAATAGCTTCGAGTTCGTAAAATAAAAGACTTCTTAGTTCTTGTTTGAATCAGTCTTTGTCCTGAATATTGTTAACCTTTTAACATTAGCAAAAAAATTATGGTCAAAATTTTCAACTTGTTTTTTGGTGATTCAATTCTAACAATGGTTTTCAATTTCGACGTAATATTGTCTGTGTTACAAATATCCGTTAAATTTTATGAAGAAAAAAAAAGTAGGCCAAACAGCTTCATTAAAATCGATTCGTAAAAGAATTTTTTTTAAAAAACGTGTGTTATTCTTCCGGATTATTTCTTTATTCTTTTTAGTCTGGGATGCAGCCAAGTTGAATTTTCTAATTTCATGTCGTTAATTGTATTGAAATTGGATTGAATCCAAATTTCTTTAATTCCCTTTCAACACACGATCATCGGTATTTCCTTGACAAATTAAAATGTTTCTGGAGAAAAAAAATTCCTCGAATTTTTTTTACTTAGTAGATTCATTGAAAACAGATGCAGTTTTTAGTAGCATTTATTCGATAAAAAGTTCTATAAACATGTTAGGTTAATGGTATAAACTGAAAATGATGTTCTTTAAATGCCATTTTTACCAATAGTCAAACACTAACACTTTCACCCTAAATAGTAAAAATTCACTATGCTTTTTATAATTTTTAATATTCACTGATTTATTCTTTTTTGTAATTTATATTTAAGTTCTGTAAATTTGCGTATGCACTAGCATAAAAAGGAATAATAATCGGCAAAACATAATAGAAATATAATAAATTTAAGGTTATAAATTTCAAAAATAATACATTTAAAATATAATACATTTAAACTATAATAAATTCAAATACGACCACTTAATAAATTATGACGAAAAATTTGAATATCTTTGTAAATCAAAAATTTTATAAATGATATTTGATCTATACTAAGTTGCAAATTATATCTTTACTTTAATTACATCCACAATATGTTTACGAGAACTGTAATAACATGAAGAAATATTTATTTTTATAAATGATTCCCCAATTAAATCAATCATTACTGAGTGGTTAAGGAGCATGGTGCGGAGATCGAATCTTTACTACCCCTACCTGCCCTCTGATCTAAATTGTCGTAGTGAAGTGTGCGCATGCACCTGTATGTTTTTAGAAACTATTGCAAATATCTCCTTAGCGTAATTGTAATGTGACGTTAACAACCAAACAAAAGAAAAAATTTTTATAGGTTTGTTAAAATTCTTTTCAGTTTTACGGTTCATTATTTAAAAAGCATTTTTTTTTTCACTACTTTACTTCAATTTAACTTGAAAAATAAATTTACAGGCACATTAGAAATACGGTTATTAACCAATTATAATAAAAACATAAATTTATTGATGAGCACAACAGTTAGATGTAAAAACACATTAAGTATGTTTTAATCGTTCAGATTGAAAGTTGTTCCCTACTTATTTTTTAATAATTGTTTATAAACTTATCATTATAGATAATGATTATCTATCATACCCATTTCAATTAAGATTCCTAAGTGATTTAGTAACAAATGTTTCCCTGCGGTCTTTGCAGATAGATTTGTTTATGTTTAATACATTTGTCAAAATAAGATAGATAAACTATGTAACAGACATTTGCATTTTATCACCATGGCAGCGCAGGTAAACCTCATGTCAACAAATTCTTTTTCTCTCCTTTATTGATGATTTCATTTGACAGTGTGTCAGATATAATTATTCTCCACTTGTCACAAAACTCGTAAAAGATGGAAAACCATTTGACTTTTAAGATAGAATAGAATGAGAGTTGAATCTTTACAATTTACAGTTGCTTGTTGTAGCATAGAAATTGATTCTTCAATTTATCTGCTATTTAATTTAAAATTATGTATTGGCAGTGTTATGATGAATAGGCGCCCGCTTTAATGCAATAGAAATCAAGATATCAATTACACGAAACATGTTTCAATTTTACATTATATGTTATTCAATTATTTAAAAATACGAACGAATAAAAAGTGCATCATTCTTATTATAGGTAAAAATATTTTTATTTGTAGTTTGAGGAATTATTTTTTTTAAAAAATCTGTAATCAAATTAACAATATGATAGGTATTCTGTAAGAACCAGTTTCCTTGGCATCTTGCTTTAAGCTTAATGTAATTTAATTTTTAAATTTGCGGAAATGTAGCTAATGCCTTTAAAAATGCGGATTTTAAAAAAATCATTTGGTCATAACTTAAATGTCTTAATTATAAATCTGAGTACATCAGTCATACTTTTTTCTGTTTTTTTTTTTCTTTGTAAATGTAAAGCATTTTTACAACAATTCGTTGGGAGCCAGAAAATGGGGAGGGTTTATGGAGGTTAAGGCTTCACAATTTCGTGACTACTGGCATGATTGTGGCAATGTGGACAGCACTACGCACAACCCACCTTTGCTTCCCAAACTATAGTTCGTTCACCAGGAATTGGCACTTGGCTCCTTCTTTATCACGTGGTATCCGACGGTACTATTTCGCTGTTATGAGGAGAAGAGGGTGAACAACCCTGAACAAGGTTGCTATTCGGTGATCGTAAGAAAAAAATATTTATTTCGCAATCTTTATGCACATTTCTTAACGTGAAATATTTCATAAATTTGATGATATTTTTCTCTTTTGAGTGAATAGTTTGTCCTTTTTGAGACATTTTGCTCAGATGATAAAGCAAAGTAAAGGTCTGAAAAAAATTCACTGTTTGCGTTTGGCGCGCATTAAGGATTGTCTCAATTTCAAGCGCGGAAACGTTTCTCCTTTTACTCCCTTCGAACTCCTGGTGAACGAACTATAGTTGGTACCCATCGATATGAAGATGGGTAATGGATTTACTTTTTTTGTTCTGGTTTTTTATTGAATAGAAAAGATGGCAAATCTTAATTGGCAACAAAAAAAACAGTATTTCTTTCTGCATAAAAAATGCTTATTCAACTAACAAGTCTAAAAAGATAGTCGTTGTAAGTAGAAATAGAGATTGTTAGTTAGAAATATTGATAACAACAATAACATAATTTGCTTTATATATCATTGTAACTTATTTAAGTTATAAGTGTAAATAGGAAGTTAAGAACATTATAATAAAAACGTTAGTTATATTAATTTTTTATTATGTAAATAATTAAATTAACTAACTTAATATGTAGAGTCTCGCAACAATAAACTTTCCTTGCAGCATTTTTTCCAATGACAAGAGTTTTAATCGAAACGATAAATGTTAAAAATATTCTCCACTTGCAAGTCCAATATTGTTTTAATAAATAATTTCTAAAATGCTTGGACATATTGTATGAATAAAAACTCAATATTTTTTTAATCAATTTTTTAATCGGTTCAAATTTGGAACAGTTAGAAAATTTTGAATTTAAATCTTTTACAGAATCGTAAAATAGAATTTAAATGATACTCAAATTATTAATGTAATTTTAATCTTCTATCTTGAAATTTTAATATAACCTAGAGAGATACTTTTTTTAGAAAAAAGTTCATGATATAAATGCCTTCAAAACTTTTAATACGATTTGGTAATTGAAGTCACTGTCACTATAGATAAAAATTGGCTCCTCATAAAAAATTGACTATTCAATGAATGAAGAAGTAATCCATCTGATATATTATACAGAACAAAACTACATATAATGATAGGTTTATCTAAAAATAATTATTCGACCTATTGGAAATACGCCAATGACTGAATTGCGAGATAATAAAACTATCATTATTATATTGAGTAATGTCTGTTGCGGTATTTTTTTAGAAACAAAATTCCCCTATTATTTTTGGGAGCAATTATAGTTACAAATAAGTTATTATTGGTTAAAATTTCACTTTTAACTTAATATTATTATTGTAATTTAGATTACTTTTAAAAAATACCCAAATATGAACAATATGCTGTTTTTATAACTATTGTCCATCTTTAGGCAATCCTATATACGCTGATCATAAAAATGACGCCAAAAATGATATGTCAATATAATAATAATAGGCAGAGTTTTAGAAGATAGTTAGATAATTAGAAAAGTTTTGTTCATCTGTAGACAAACTCCTGTAGGCTTGTCATGAAAATGGTGTAATATGTCAATATAATAATAATGATAGCCTTAGAAAATATTTTTAAGGATAGTTCGATAGTAAGGTAAGTTCATTTTCAGCCAAATCCCTTATACGTATATCATGAAAATGGCACAATATGTCAACATAAAAAAAGTCACAGGTTTTCGGAAATCGAAAGCGTTTCTGATCTTTTGTATTGTTTGAAAATCTACTCTAACATTATTTTCAGCAGCAGTGACTCATGTATAGAGCGCTAGCATCCCAATCAGGAGACATAGATTCGAATCGTAGCGATGGATATTCGAATTCATCTCCCCGCTCGCACAGACCATCGAGCTACTGTAAAATTTTCCTCAGTGGTAGATGGATCATGAGTTAGTATGCCTGTTATGCCACAATAGGTATTACATATTTCCTAGCTTTTAAAATTTCTTTGATTTCTAAAACTTATTTTATTAATCATTATTAATCATATTATAATTAAATTAAATCAATTAGTTAATTTTTATAAAAAGCGAACATAAAATATTTTCTTATAGATCAATGTAACGGCTAACTTTTTATTTCAATACTAATGTAGACTCACTAATTCAGTGTCGTTCCTAATCGAAAACAAAAATCTATTTACAACTTTTTTAACTCTCAATTTCTTACCACAAATATGCTTCAGTTGCATGATTATACTAATTCTCAGAGTCCTGTTGGCGATTCGTGATCGCCAAAGTATTTTCAAACCTAATATTGATTATGGGGGGCTGGCTTTATTTTTGGCTATGTTATCTTTCAATAAATCTCCAACCTTGGATCTCTTTCATGCTCCTAACTGTCAGTTGGGAACTTTTCAATCAATTTTTAATTTGGCATTTGATTAGGCAGGTCATGAGGATTTATCTCCCATGGCCTGTCCTTATTAATATTATTATGCAAAATTTATTTAACTTAGAAAGTCTTATAAATAAAATTATAATTTGTAACTCGAGCTCAACAAATACTACTAAATAAAAGTTTTATTATAATTATAATTCAGTTTTCTTCTTCAACTGTCATTTTCATTATCTGTTTTCATCACAATCTTCAATTAGTCAATTATACCATACGTTTTCAAACCACACCTGATTCCGTCATCACAATGACCTTAGATTCTACTTTATTTTATGTAAATTTTATTAAGTAAAATAAAATATTCTATTTTATTTTACTTGGTGAAAGAGCTTTGAAAAACACCTTTAAATGCTCCTCTTCACTATTACATGCATGGTGTTAAAAAAATTAATATTTATCCAGAGTTAATGACTAAGCTATGTAGCTTACTGTAGCTATAAATCTAACCCAAATAATAAAACAATATTATTTATTTATATATATATATATATATATATATATATACACTATGTATAGTATTTCCTATTATCTATATTCTGCTAATTTGTTAAAAACTTGTAAATTTTGTTTTATTTAATTGTACTTTCTTTTTCATTAAGGAATTTCTTATTATTAAAAATAATTTGTGACAGCCACTTTGAATTGAATTGATGTAAAGCCCATATCCGTTTCTAGTGGTTCACCGCAGAAACAATCATTTATCAATTTTATTTAACCTTCGAACTTATAAGCTATTTCTAGACGATATCATCATCTCAAAAAGAAAACAGTTCCGTAAACGAAGTTAACAACATTGTGGAAGTGTTGCTTAATAATTAGTTTTTAGTTAATTAGTTATTTTTTAGGCTTAAACTAAATGCTAATATCTAATATCGGATCTGATGTAATAAAATGTTTTCGGTGTAACAAACTTTTGCAAAGTAAGTTTTTTACAAAAACTGCGAATTTTAAATGATAAACAGTAAAGAAACGATGAAATTAATTTTAATTATAGCAGTTTTAAAGGTTAGAATTTCGAAAAAATTCGCTGAAGATTAATATTTTAAAATTNTATATATATATATATACAGAGTTTTCGTATGTACCTCAATAATTCAGGTAAAACAATCTTAATATCACATTTTCGGAGTAAATAATCTAATATTTATAAATGAAATTAAATTTGCTTTAATTACATATAAATGCATAAATAGAGCAAATGGTTTAACTGTTAAGATCCATATTCAAAACAGCGTCTATACTTTAAAGATATTGCATATTCATTAAGTTTAATTTTCCGATAGTTTTCCAAGCAATCGATTACCCAATAGTCAAAGGGAACAACTTAATTTCTGTATGTTTGGCTTAGTTCACACAACTCATAAAATATGCAGAAATGTCAAACTACAGCGATGACATATCTCTGAAGCAACAAAAAGTAGTTTCTGTTAATGTAAATTCTCGTAATTTAAATACATGCCTGGTAACTCGTGTAGAGCTGAATTTACAATTGAAATAAAAAAATACAACTCAAAGTACAATAGCTTAACATCTCCTGAACTGTAGTATATATTTATTATTTCCTCCTATTTTGATTAACTTGTTGCAAAATCTAAACAGACAACTAATTTTAGAGAATAGATTTTTTCGAATGGGAGAATTCAAATATTCAAAATCAAATCCTAGTATTTAGAAAATGAGCATGGTTAAATTAATTGAACAAAATGTTTCTGAAAATTAAATTATTTACGTAAAAATTTCAAAGCTTAGTTGATTGGCGTATATAGATATGGTAAATGCGACCTCATCAGTGAATTTTTTTGCATTCGAAAAATATGTACTAAAAAAATTTTCTATGAAATCTCAAATAGAATATCTCTTTCATATTTTTCTCTACTAACTTGCATACAGTTTCATTTGCTTGTTTAAATAAACTCTGAAGACAGAAGACTTTCAGCAAAATAAGGTAGGTGTGCTCCGTGATCTAAGTATTTTAAGTATACTGAGGTCACCAAGACAGTGTATTGTCACTAAGTATACGCAGAAGCACAACAACGTCACGAAGTTTGTGGTCAAACGTCATATTTCATATTTTGGATTGAATCTTGATTTCCCAGCAAGAAGAGAGTATGAATTAAGACATTAACCAAGAATTTTTAAATTTATTCTATCAAATATTATTTTTGTAATGTTTTCCCTTTGAGTTTTTGTACTTGTTTGATATTGCGAAAAATTTGACGCTTTACCTTTTCTTAGAAGTGTTTTGTTGTCCAGCCATTTAGACAATTATAATTACCCATGGGTTCAACGTGAACCCATCTTAGGCATTAAGTAATATTTTAAACTTAGTATTTCATGGGTTAGTTTGAGAAATACAGTCTGACCCCGATTTAACGCAACGCTATTTAGCGAATTTCTCGATTTAGAGTATTTTTCTTCTACTCCGAGAAAAAAAAAGGCAAAAATCCCTGTTTAAAGAATAATGACTGAATGAATTATTTTGAAATTGAAAAAAAAATTGTCTCGAGACAAAATTTAATTTTTTATTTGAATAAAAAAAAAATCATATATTTTGAAGCCTTTAATAAGTCTTCATAGATAACTTTATGAAAACAGAAAAGAGAAAAATTCTTTCATTTATTAGTTAATGTCCTGTTTTGTAAAAGTCATTATTTATTCATAAAATTCAAATTCATTTCATTGTCCAATTTGTAATATAAAAAGCCTCAAGGTCTTGTTTTTCTTTATGCTTCAATTACCAGATCTTGATACAATTCATTTTCTAAGCATTAATACCAGAAAGTTGTTTATACAGAGAAAAGATGCAAAAACCAATAAATTGAATTCTCTGTGTTTTGTGAGACTATCTTGGACCACAATTTTGAAAATACATTTGAAAAATGCTTTTTAAAAATGGAACTTTCGAGCACACCGGTGGAATGAACTAATATATTCAAAATTCTTCGTATTTTAAACTGGTTAATATAAAGTGTTCTATTTCTAGCTAAGCTCGCTTGTTTGCATATTAGGGATGTTCCAATTTGGAAATAAGATTTAAAAATGCTTTTTATAAATAGAACTTTTAGGAATATCAGTGGAATGAAATAATATATTTGTAAATGAAATAAAGTTATTGTATCTTAGGCGGCTGAATGCAAAGTGTCCCATTTCTAGTTTTGTTCGTGTGTTTGCATATTAGGGATGGTCCAAATTGAACATACAATTGAAAATTGTTTTTTTTTTTTAAATGGGACTTTCAGAAATATCAGGGAAATGAACTGATAGGTTCGAAATACGTTGTATTTTAAACTGCTGAATATAAAGAGTTTCATTCCTAGCTAAGCTCGTGTGTTTACATATTAAAGATGTTCCAAAAATTAAGGGTTGAAAAGTTTTCTTTTTTTCTTTTTGTTTTGGACTCTGTTATTATCGTCAATTTGGGGTGAGATTTCAATTTAAATATCGAGTTAATTAAGTTAGCTTTTAAGTTAACTAATTTAACGACTAAATATATTCGTTAAGAGAAAATATACTCCTTGATAATAAAAAGATGTAATAATCCAAAGCAAATTTGAATGCGCGAATTTAAAAAAAAGAATGAGATGTAACTAAATTTGAACTATCTAAAATGTTCTTTTTAAGAAAAATATAAAATCGCTAATTTTCTGCTCATTGTTTCCCAAATTTAGTTCCAAAGACCTACCCGCTTTAAATAGTAGTATAACAGATTTTAGTATAACAGATATTATGCAAATAAAATCCGTATTTAAATATATATAAGAGGTTATTTTTAATTAACTTATTCTAACAACAAAAACATATTTAAAAAGAAATTTAGATTAAACTTCCTAATTTCAACGAAATGTAATACTTCGAAATAAATTTTGTGCCGTAAGTTTTAAAAAGAATAAAAATGTTTTAACTCTAGCAAATGATTCTGCATATTTTAACTCGATTTACATTCACTAAAATGATCTGTTTTTTGAAAAATAAAAAAATGATTCTTTATTCGTGTTTTTTTTTCCAAATTTTGTTTAAAACAAATCTATATCGCTCATGGGCTGCAATAGCGGCACAACTCAAAAAATCATGTTTTGAGATAAGTGGGTTTAAATTTTTCATTGCTAAGGAAAACGCATAAGAAATGCTTCAGTTTGCTTAAACGAAGATTACCTTCAAGTTGAATTATGAGTTGTGCTAGTATTGCTGCTGAAGAGAATGTGTATTTTCATATTTACACCTGTTCTTAGTCCAAACGCGTGTTTTTTTAGTTGTACCACTATCGCAGCCCATGAGCGATATGCTAAAATGCCTAACCAGTCAATTGATGTTAGTAAAGACACATATTTAGCTTATATAGAATGCACTGAGAAAAAAAGCATGGCTATCAAATTAAAGTAAATTTAACGTAAATTTAACCAAGCAGCTCAGTAATTTTTACGAAAGCTCTTTAGTAATTATTTTAGTAAAATTAACAATAAAATTTTGTGTGTGCTAAAATTTGGTAATTTTATCATGATATCTTAGAACATGACATAAAAACCATTTATTCGGTTAAATTCACTTTTCAGTTTTGTAATGAGATTTGTGATAATAAAAACTTTAATTTTGAAAACCAGAATTTCTGGTAAACTATATGAGCGGAAAAATTACCAAATGAATGAATGGTTTAAATACCACATATTTTGGTTTTATTAACCAGAATTATAATTTTTCTAACCAGATTTTTTTTTCTGTGTACTTTTTGATAAATTTATTTAACTTAACAAAAAAAATATTTCTTGAGTGTAAAAAATTTGAAAGTTACCTCGTCTATTTAAAAAAAAAACTGTAAATTATTAAAATAATTTTAAAACTCCTAAACACATATCATTGGTTAAGATAAAACAAAAAAGTATATTTAAACTCTTGCAAGCAATTTTACTAGAAATAGTATTCTTTATATTCTCTGAAATGAATTTTTTTTTAAAAAAATATTAAATAATAAAAAATAATTTCTCACTTATACTTTTCAAGATTAGTTTCTGCATGTTCAAAATGTCAAAAATGAAAGAATTGATGTGAATAAAAACGTATAAATATTAAATTTTCTAAAACATCTATATATTTTAGTTAAAATACCTTTTATTAAAACAATAATTTTAAATATTTTCCCTCACTTATTAAAACAGTATTTCGCTGCCTGATTAAAAAAAACTGCCCTTCTCTTTAAATTGATGATAATTTTGACGCGAAATTTTCTGCTAGAGCATGAATGTGTTTTGTCGCCACGAGTTGTGCTAATTAGAATGAACAGACACTTTCAATATTTATTATCAAAAAAAAAGAAATAGAAACGAAGATTAACGAATATTTTTCTGACAAATAACATTTTTTTTCAAAAAATAAGTCTTCTTAGAAGCACCAATTAAAATTTTTCCGTTAGGCTGAGTGAAATATCTTTTCGTGAATATTTTTAACGAACAATGTCAGAGATGAAAACTTTTCGTTTAGATATTCCAAACATTGCAAAAATATTCAATTATTAATAAATATTTTTAATTATATTTTTGTAAAGTTTTAAACTAATTATTTAACATTATCAAACATTTTACGAACAGTGTCAGAGAATAACGTTTTCCATTTTAAATATTCCAAACAATTTTAATTAAATTTTAATAATAATTGAATATTATTAAATGTTTTAATATTATTTTTGTAAAGTTTTGCACTAATTATTTAGTATTGTAAAACATTTAACGAACGCGCCAGATATTAAAATTTGTTCGTTAAAATATTCTTAATGTTGCTAAATAAATATATTTAATAATTAATAAATTTTTTTATATAATTTTTTGCGCTAATTATTTAGTATTATAAGGCATCTAACAAACAGAACCAGAGATTAAAATTTTTCGTTTAAATATTTCAAACGCACGCTGCCAATTAAAAATGCTTGATTATTCATCATCATATCTGGCTAGACAGCCCAGGGTGAGCCAGTGCCTTCCTTTGAATTCGAATCCACTTCTCTCTACTTTTGACACTTGTTCGCCAGTTTTTCTCCTTTAGAGTAAGGAAATCAGTCTCAACTAAATCCAGCCATCTCAGCCTGGGTCTACCTCTTTTCCTGTTCGTTAGGGGTTTGTGTAACAGGATTTTTTTTAAATTTGAGTCATCATTCCTTCTGAAAATGTGAGCTGCCCAGTTCATTCGAGATAATAAATATTATTAATAAATATTTTTATAATATTTCTATAGATTTTTGCACTAATTATTTAGTATTCTAAAACTATTGGTCAATTTACATGTTAAAATAATTCATTTACTCAAGTCGCAGATTATAACTTCCTTTAAAAATCTAGTTATGAATGTATCACTTATAGATATTTCTTGATTGTTGAGCATTTTTTTAAACTTTATTTTGAAAATGGTTTAAGAAATATACTGTTTTGTTGTGAAGCTGATACGAGTTCCAGCTCGACATTGTTGCTCAGTAGTTTCTAAACATACGGGGAAAAAGAACAGGTATAGCGTGAAACTAGATTTTGTCTCTCATGAAAGGTGCCATGTAGATGCTAGAGTGTGATAAAGTTTTGCGCGAAACTCGGCAAACTTTTTCCATGATAAAGACGGCTTAAGTAATGATTGTCTATCGGAACCAGGGCCTGATTATTGCCTAGGCCCAATAGGCACGGGCCAAGGGCCCACGCTTTCTAGGGGGCCTCGAAAATTAATAAAAAATCCACAATATTATTTCTTTTAAAAATACTGAAAGAAACAGCTTTTCTCAAAAAAGGCATTTTTTTATTTCTTTACATCGTGACAAACCAAACTCGAGTAAGCATTGCACTTATCAAATTCGAAAGTACAGCTGAATTTTAATTGCTGCAAATTTTACTCCAACGGCTTAAGCAAATGCAACGAGAATGCATATTCGCAAAGTATCTTATAATTAATTAATATCAACAAGAACTAAAAGCTTATTCTTAACGAACATGAAAAGCTGTAGATGGAAGGCTACAATCTTTAAAATAATTCAGCTAATCAGTGACTTTTAGCAAAAATCACTGATTTCACTTGTTTGTGGTCACCAAACTGTTTTTATTTTCACACAACATTTTATATTTTGCTTTAACATTTAGATGTGTAAACTTTACCTTAGAAAAATAATCTTCAATNATGTAATTTCGTTCTCCCACCACATTTACGCGTAATCCATCGCCAACTCCACCTGCAATCGCCTCGTTTACAATCTACGGTATGTTTTGTCAATACGCATCCCGGCCTTAGTAATGATTGTCTATCGGTACGGAACACCAAATTTACTGGTATAACATGGCATTTTTTCTAGGCCGTGTGCATGTCAACGATAAGATGTGACGCGCACGACTGAACTCGAGAACTTAGACCACTATTTGGAATTTCATATAAGGTATCTGACAAGTGCAAGAACATGATTTGGGGCAAAAGTTTCAAAATTGAGTTTATTATAAATTCAGAATTTCTGTATTTTCAGCTTTCTAAAAACACTTTACTTTTGCTTGTGCTCTAATTATTTACAAAGTTATAGCAGTTTTGTGCAAGGTGATATCAGTGGATAGACTTATGATTTTAAAACTTTAAATGCGTTTATCTCAAAATCAGATTATTTTAGTATTTTACACTACCTTAAATACGGTATCTCATGTTGCCTTTAAAATAATTGTCTACAATTTTTCATTAATGTTTATGATTGTATCACACATGTTTAAAACTACAAAAAAGAGAAAAAGAGCATAATTTCATTTTTATGCATGTTTTTTTGCAAAAACGAGAGCTGAAATTTTTTAAAAGTTACGCTTTTAACTACATTGATCCCTAACTCAGCATTCGCCCTTGCTTTTAAGATAATATTCAAAACATAATTGATAGCCTCCTAAATAAAATCCTCAAAGAATTTTTTGTTTTAGGCGATAAATTTTGTTTATAGTGTTCAGTGTGCATGCAAAAAAATGCCATATTTTTACCTAAAAATGGCCCTTTAAAAATAGTAATAATATTAATAAGAGCCGCATTCGCCTTCCAATGAGGTGAACCGGTGTAATGAAAGAACGTGTGTTCTTAACTATAGAAACGTTTTATTTCTTATTTCTTTATTTTTTAGAATGCTTACATAAAATATCACTAAAAATAGAAAAATATTGCTATTTCAAAAGCTCACAAGAGAATAGTAGTACTAAAAGCTTATTGAACGGTTCAACTGCTCTGAAAATTAAATACATTTAAAAAAAATAAAAAAAATATGCCTCAGACTTCCTTATAAAAAAAATTGAAACTTTTCTCGCACTGAACAAATTTCATGAAACCGTTATTCTTCAAAACAAAAAAAAGTAAGCACCATAATTTTCGAGAACTAGCAAATTAAAGAAGTATCCCGAGAATCAGTCACTTTATCAGAAATTGTAAATAATAAAGACACATTACGTATTTTTTTTTTCTATTCTTTAAATTTTTTCTCTCCACTTGCAATCATTTCTTCACTTAATTCTTCCATCACATCATGGAAGAAAAAAAAAAGTTTGCAAACCCTTATTTGACTATTTTATTATAAAACTGTTGCCCACCTGTGATTTATTGTTTGCTAGACAAAATAATCGATATTTGAATAATCAGGCAAGAGGTAAGTGTGCGCTCTTAAGTGAAGTCGCCTCCCTAGAAGCCAATTATCGCCAAAGAAGTAACCACGCCCTGGGAATTTACTGGAACCGGAAGAGGAAAAGGAATATAAAACAAGGCAAAATTTCCGCTTTTATTGAAGGAAAGAATTTGTTACTCCGCCACTTATACTCGCAGTAAAACCTCTGGAACGCCGTTTGGCGGTGTTCAATGATGCTATAATCTGTTTAAGAGGTCTCTTTCGAACATTTGGTGTATTGGGAATCGAAAATGAACTAGACTAGGAAAGAATTTTTTTTTTATTTGCCCGATGATAGTTATTTTAATCATTTTGCAATAAGATTTAAAGAAATTGAAACGTTATTGATCGCATTTGATCAAGTAAACTACCACTCTAGAAAATAAAGTTTGAGAGAAACTGATGATGATTTAATTATTTAATCAATATTCAAACTTAATCATTCCTCTACCGTTTAGTTCCTTTTAATTAAAAGTTAAGTCAATTAATTTAGACATCAAAATTGCAGCTAAGGACAAAAAGTATTAAATTGCAGTAAAGTTTAAAACTGTTGATTATCTATAAATTGATAATTAATTAAAAAATATGCCCTGCACTTTACACACCGTAGGCTTCATTCCTTCTCATTGGTGATCATCGCTGTGTATACCAAATGTACAGTGAACCGAAAAAAATTCTTTAACCCCAAATAACTTTTGTTCTGGTTATCTGATTTTCGTAAGTGTCATTATGAATGGTTCAAAGGATTAACCTAAATTATGAAAACTAAATAGTACTAGTTAGAGTATCAAATTGCAGCAAGACTTAAAGCTATTCATCATCTATAAATTGATAATTTATTAAAAATATTGATGAATTAAATATTAAAAAAATGTGTCTAGCATTTTACATACAATAGACTTCATTCCTTCCCTTTGGCGAGTGCTGTCATTTGAGTGTTACCAAATGTACAGTGAACCAAAAAAAATATTACCCCAAATAATTTTTGTCGTTGTTGACATATGCCTGTTAAGGCAGTGGGGTGCAATTGTTCTTGTTTTCCAGTGGCGCCATCTATGGTCAAGAATTAGACTTCTGCCACACTCTTACGTCACGCCTGTTTATAGGGCGGACCCATTCATACATCCATTCATTCATCCATAAATCGTAATTTTGACCTGAATCATAGAACGATGGTCAGTACCCCCCGACATATTGATTTGTTATGGGAACTTAGAGGATTTAGTGACCTAGACAGATTTGACATGTACCAGTCATCATTTAATACACGGAGTTTCTTCAGTCGGTGAGATTCGAACTCCCATTTTTACGAACACGAACCCAACGTCTACACGGGGAGTTTTCGGTCTGAGGGGTTCGAACCCACGAACTCTCGAACTTGGGCCCTACCCACCTGGCTATCCCGGCCCTAAAATAATTTTTGTTTTGGTAATATGATTTTCCCAAACAAAGTACCAACATGAATGGCTCAAAGCAATAAACTCAATTACGATAACTTATTAGTACTAACTATTAATTAAATTACAAAATCAGACTCAAAAATGTACTTTCTCTGAATAAGCATAACTTATTTCGACAGATTTGGATTTTGGACTATTAAAATATCGATGGAGTGAGATAGTAGCAATCAGAAGGAAAAAAACACGATACAAATAGTTTAATTAAGATAGCTGTCGAAAGTTTGGGCACTTAAAGTCAATTTTACTTTTGGGGTAATTCGCCTTATTTCGAGAACTGTTCCAAGTGGATCATAAATTTTCTATACACAGTTATAAAACTCGTTTGTCCAAAGATGATTTCATGTAAAAAATTATATTCATTAATCATTTATTGTATAGTTAATTCCTAATTTTCAAAAATAATTTGAGCTGCAAACAATGTATTTTTAAACGATAAAATTTAAATATTTCCATTAAAAAACTAATAATGGATTTATAATTCCAATTCAACAGATTTAGAAACGTGTTCCACTAAATCTATTCTCACAAACTTTCTGAAATAAATCAAATGACCCTGGAAAGTTTACATTTTGCACAATAATCACCACTTCAAGTAGTTAAAATTTTCATGGATCACCTACAGTTGAATACTGCAAAGGAAGTTAAACAATGAAATCAACAATTCGAATGCGTCACCATAAAGAACATGCATTAATAAATCTAGAGACTCACAATCTAACAGCATTTTAAAATAAGAATTATGTTATCTTTCGACTAAACATGAACTGTTCCGACATTTTTGAAAAACTTCCAACTTCCACCAGAATCTAAAAATCAGCAAAAATCATACTTAAACGCCTTTCAACCGAGCAAGAGGACAACTGCCAAAACCATTTCATCTCCTAAAACATCTGACATTCGAAAATTAGCTACGTCTCTTGATCCAAAAGGGGTAACGTTTTCGTTTTTATTTCCTATTCGCACCCGAACGACTTTACTGCCCAGAGAAGAGAGATTCGGAATATCAAGAGTTCAGCTTAGATGGTATTCCTCTTCACAATGGTTGTTTGGAAAGATTCCAAGAAAGTTCGGTCACCCAGTCTTGAAATATGAGTGTAATCTTGGAGGCAAGAAGAATATCGAAGAACAGAGAGAGAGGAAAAAAGGGAAGAGATTGATTTTGGAATATATGACAGCCAGTTATTGAACAGTATGCACCTTCGTAAATGGGATTGAATCGAATAATCGATAAGTGTTACATGACTTTTCTTTACTTTGCACCATTTGGTGGAATGGAAAATTTCCCGCCAAAAACTGAGAGTGTGTATGATTTATTTATGCTCTTTAGTTTATCGATTTTTTTCTGATCTTTCATTTTACCATAAGTTTTAAAAAGTTCAAGTTAAAATACGTGGTCCCTTTTATTAATGATTTAAACATATGAAAAAAAAAATGCAAAATAACATTTAAGTCAAATTTATTGCTATTCATTTTAGCGCTTATTTTGCACATCTATTTTTTAAAAAAAACTATTCTTCTTCATATTATATATTGTGAATTAAAAATTTTATAATCAATCGCCACGATTCATATTTAGAAGTATAGAACTCCATTAAAATACGCAAGCTCATTACCATAGAATTTAGAGCACCTATAAATGTTGTTGATACAAGTAAGTGATAAAAGAGACTAAAAGAAAAATTATCATTTATTGCAGCGGAAATACAAATGCTCTATCAACTAAGTTACCACGGCTCTGCCATGGCCCGGTGGGGAAAGCTTCAATTCTACCTTAGCTGTACAGCAGCGTACCGCTTTTACAACTGGTGTGGAAGTATGGAGCATCATCGCATCCCTCATATAGATTCACGGCGCCATGACAGCTCAGCAATATTTTCGTGACATCATTCACTCACGTGTCGCCACTCGTGCTAGGACTCTTAGGAACCTTTTTTTCAACAGGTAGTGCTTGGCCACACATAGCAAGGATATCCCAGAAATGCCTCTACCACAGTACCACCCTTCCCTGGCCTTGGCAATTGCTAGATTTGTCACCGAACGAGCATATCTAGGATAACTTTGGACAGAATGATGGACAATTAGTCGATTTAGGGGAGTTTTTACAGCAACTGTGAAACGTGATGCCGAAGGACATGATGAGGGACTGGTCTGCGCGATCGTAGTGCATCCTGCATTCGCGCCAGACGTGGCTCCAGAGCGTACTTAAACATCCATTCATTTGTATTTTTTCCAGCCATAAAGGATAGCTTTGCTTTTATTTTTTAGTTACTTACTTATATCAACGTTATTCTTACGTATGTTAAGTTCCGTTTAATTCTGACAACCGTTTCTATGTGCGCTAATTTTCATAGCAGTGGGTGTGTTTCAATGGAGACGTAAAAAGAGTGGTGAAACTTTAAAAAAAAGCTGAGTTAAAACCCCATTAAATATGGCTGCATTATTCTACGAATTCAAAAATACATCAGAGAATTTTGTTTCGAAAATTTTCTTTGGAAAACTTTAATGAAATATATAATACGGTATTATGTGGTAAAATTTCAACTTAAACGAAACAGAAAAAACATCTTCCAACTTAGAAATAAAAGGGAAATAGTCTTTTTAGCTTAAAAACTCTGTAAAAAGTTGAAAATTTCAGAAATGGAGAGAATTTCATTTGAAGAATTTCAGTGTGTTATGAATTTACACTTAAAGTAGAATACTAGAACTGCCTTTTGTTTTAAGATTCTTTTATTTTCAACATATTGCAAAATTCTTTTCTTATGAAAAAATGTTCATTAAATATTTCAGATGTTTTAGACAAGTCTTGGATTTAAAACAGATGTTCTAGTCCAAAAAAATTAAAATTGGAAATATTAAAGACAAGATGTGGTTATTTTTCGTGTTTACATCAAAGTTTCAGGTTGAAATATACTTTATGTTATTTTTAATTAATTAAAAAAAAGGCTAAACGAAAATGTTAAAAATGCTCTTCCAGACTTCGGTTTTTTTTCTGATTTATTTGCTCACTTCAAACTATTAGATTTTTTTTAGATCAAAACTTGTTAAGAACAGTTGTTTAAAGAAAATCCAAGTCGATTAATTTCAAACCTGGTTAAACTTAAATACAGAAAGGAAAATAAAGTTTGATCATTTTAAAGTTTAAGTTAGTTATTGCTGCAAGTATTTGAAAGATCATACGAAAAGTTATAAATTTAGTAATATTATACTGAAAAATACAAGATTTTGAAAGTACAACTTTTTTTATCCGTTACTTGTTTTGACGTAATATTACGTTCCATTTTAGTCCTTCCATTGCCTCTCATTTTTGAAGTATCATTTTGTTTTCTCTACGCTTTGTCTGAATGCTAGCAAGTAGACATACTAAAGAGAATAACAATAAAAAGGTAGGGGGTTAATTTCAAACAAGCATTATTAAATGTTCTCTCTCTGCAATTAATTTTAGTGCAAATACTACCCTGTTTTAAAAAAAACGTTCTCCTTCTAGTGTAAAAAAATTAACTTTCGCAAACCAGTATTAACTTAATGATAATAGATATTTTGCCGTTAAATAAATATTTGAATAAGTCAAAACTATTGAGATGTAAAATAATTAAAACAGATCAATCGGTAATAACGAAGTGTGAGTGTTTCACCAATAAGTAATAGCGATTTTTTGATCGCATAATATGATTATGTATAAATCATAATGTTCTCGAACGTTATTTATAAATGCTGATAGCTGTTAAGCTTTTAGTAACTCGTAAGCATCTTTTGTCAAAGTTTTCAATGACCATTTAACATTTGAATTTTATTGATATAACATCTAACTTCCGGTTGCAAGTTGCTGTGAGTTTGCTTATATGAAACTCAAACTTCAAAAAATGAAAGAAAAACGTGCTACGGTGTTAAATTGCATGATCTGGATTATAAATTTTGCTGACCAAATAAGTAAATCAGACTATCAGAGAATGGCATAACGTTAGCCAACAATAAAAAATCTTTTTTCTGGCTTTAAGTTCTTTATGTTTAATAAACATAAACAATCAACTGTCTTTTTGTTTGTTTATTTATTTGTTTGTTTGTTTTCCTTCTCAATATTTCATTGCTAGAAGGTTGCAAAACTCACATCTTGCATGAATAATTGGATACCTTTTACGAACAATACTAATATTTTTATTTAAATTTTAGAGCATAAAATTCGTTTTTGTTTTGAAGTCTTATTCCATAAAATTTATTGTCATGAAGGAACTACGAAGAAAATGCAAGTTGAATGTATTTATCTCAGTAGAACAATTCTATTTCTAACCGTAAAAAAAACTTATGCATTTTCGTATCATTTGTTCCACTTGGAACGATTTGTAAGATTCAGCATAAACTTTCCTCTTTTTATTTTACGAAAGAACAAAATGCTAAACAAGGCTACACAACTTCCGAAAACAAATTGCTTGTATGTTGCAAACGAAATCTTTGCAAACATGAGAAAGAAAATTATGCAAGGTGGATATTTAAATCAACACTCATTCCGTATTTTTCCCTTGGAAATAAAAAAAAAAGTATTGCGTCTCTTATTTCAGTTTTTGTATAGCAAAAGCTAATATGAGGAATCGTAAGAAGACATCTCAAGTACACTATTATTGATTCACATTTTAAATTTGCAGCTGTCGCCAACTAAAAGTTGGACACATCCAAAAACTGCAGTGGTGAAGAATTTTACTGCAGTAACCAGATGTGGTTGGCACTTTCTTTATTCAATTGTTCGAACGTTCCTTTTCTGCTTGTACGTTTCTTTTTTATTAGAAGACTGGGAAAGAAGATTCTATTGATGGAATATTTGAGATTTATTGCTTGGAATGAAAGCTGGAGGTAGGAATTAAGCGAGTTGCCAGAAGAATTTCAGAAACTCAAAGAATTTATGATTTATTCATTACTTTGTTTCAAAGTTTTGACTGGGATGTCGTATCTAATAAAAGTATTTCGTGTTCTTTACTTAATTTGTCTTGCTCTTAGTGACACAAATATGCATGAGAAAATTGATAATTCTATTTTATGACAGAAATAAAATTGAGTTCGATATAATGAAAACTCGGCATTATATATTTCGCCGCGTTTTAACGTGTTAGTTAAAATTGTGTGCACAGTTGTGTTAGTATTTTTTACTGAAAACAAAAAATTTATGATAATCTCGAAAATAAATTTCTAAGCCCACTTTTCAATTTCATCCTATCAATAAAATTATTTTTAGTAATTTTAAATTCAATATTTATGGTAAATGAATTCCATTAATTTATGAAGTCCATTAGTTATTTGACAAATCTTTAGAACTGTTTCGGTCTTTTCTGCCTTTAATGTAAAATTCTTATTTCTTAATTTTTGATAAGGATTCTAAAAATTTATATTATGAATCACGGTTCTGAACAATATGTATATTTCAATTTCATAATTTTCTTTGTACTTTAATTACTTCAGATTTTAGGAAAAGTGAAGTTTCCTTATTTGATTTTATCTTTTTCATTTCTTGGGCCATTATAAAATACGACACGTTTCATTTTTTTCACAGAATGGATTATACTGTACAAGCAAGAGTATTTTAAAAAATATTTAAAAATTTGAAATCTACACTCAGAAAAAAAAAATTACAATTACCAGAATATGGTAAAATTTACCATGTTTCTGGTTCTATGGGAACACCAAAAAGCACGGCAATTTTTACTTAAGCGCTTTGTCTGTTGTTTTGGTAAAATTAACAATAAAATATGGTTTTATAATGCATGCTAAAATTTGGTAAAATTTTATCATGATAACTTAGAGTATGGAATAAAAACCATTTATGCGGTTAAATTTACTTTTCAGTTTTGTATTTTTTTACTAAATTTGTGGTAATAAGCGAAATATAATTGTCAAAATTTAATTGCGAAAACCGGAATTTCCGGTAAGCCTTTACTATACGAATGGAAAAAATGCCAAATGATTGGTTTTAATATCATATATTTTGGCTTTATTAACATAATTACGGTTTTTTATCAGAAATAAAAATAGCATACAATGCGGTAATTTTACTAGAATTTTTTCTCCGCATGAAGTTATTCAAACTCATTTATACAGAGAATCATAATTTAGTATAAAGGGATTCAAAACTATAAAGGGATTCAAAACTATAAAGGGATTTAAATATGTTGGACAAAATTACGTACGACTTCAAAGAACGTCAGAAAAATTTAGTTTCAAAATTTTCACCTATTCGAATTTTTACAAATTACTAAATTACTTATTAGATTTGTAGGGTTAAAAATATTATAAATTTTGAAACCTTAACAAATTTTTATGTTTTTCATTGAATTTAGAGTATCAAATAATTGACAACTGTAACTGGTTTCTCGATGTAACTTCTATTTTTTACTTCCTTCATTTTCTTCGATGAATGAGGGAAATTTTGTATGATTTATATGGGTAAATTTCACTTTATTTGATAATGATATGATTAAAAACAACTTAAAATGAATTTCTAATACTGCAAAGATAAAAGATTATTATTGCATTAAAGTAAAAAACTGAAACGAAAATTATTACTGAGAAATACTTTTATTCCCTGAATTAAATTAAAATGATTGTACGTTGATAAATTTTTCTATTAATTGAATCAGCTGGGAAAAAAAACTGGCATAAAGTTTTATAAAACTGGGATAAAGTTTCATAAAACTGGGACAAAGTTTCATTTTGACAAAAATATTTCGAAAATATTTTTTAACTAATTTATTAATATAGTTGTAACAGTTAAAATATGTTCAAAATTTAATTTTTTAAGTTACTTTATATCGTAATTTGATCCGAAATTTTTTAGTGTGTCTTAATGTAATGCGTTAAGTATTGTTCCTTAATAGGAAGCAGGTTATTGAAATACACCTTCTATATTGTATACATACAATATCTAATAATTTTAGAAGCCCAAAGTTTTAAAATTTTAACACTCATTGCTTTAACTTTAAAAATAGATTTTCATGTATCTATGTTTAACTAACACTTAACTTTAACTGCAAAAATAAATTTTTAGTTACGCTCAGGTTTGAAACAGAATTTTTTCAAAAAATCTATTTGTGTGCAATTTTAACTAACAGCCCAATCTATGTATCTCAAGGTTCACGTGTTTTTTTTTCCGATATGGTTACCGGGAAATAACTTACAACTGAAACGCATTAAGTTCATCGGAAGTTTCATTAATGCAGTTTAAATATGTGGTGAATAACTAGACATGCTCGGTTGAACTTACTAATATGAAAATGTCCCGACTAACAGGCTCCATTAACTACATCAATGAATTGAATTACTATGGAATTTCGCTAACTCTTTTTTATTACAATGAAAAAAGTTTCTTTATGTAATGGTATTAAATTCATTAAATATGTAACTGTTTTGCTAATATTCTCACTACATAAATTTAATACTGGGTAATTGATTTCATTTCACACAAATTATTAATCAAATCAGCAGCTGATTGCATCCAATGTAAAAGTTAACTCTATATTCAAGTTTTTTATGAAATGTGTTTCAAATTGTTCTAAATTTTGTACAACTTAAAATACAAGCTATTAAGTAATTTGCAACTGAAATAATGTATTGGTGTATTCTTATTAGGTTTAAGAAAGTTTAAATTGAAAAGCAAACATGATTTGGTACGTATTTCTGAATCTTTTTCTATTTTTTAATTTAAATTATTATTTTTTAATTAAATATAATGAACTATAAGGGGTAAAAAATTATTTTACTTTAATAATTTTGAAACTTTTTTAATTTTGAAGTTCATTTTATCATACTTAAGTTAATTATCTTATAAAAATTATTTTAGAAACAATTTCATTTAGCAAACGATTTTTTCCCCAATAAAAATGGCGCGATTTTCGGATCGCTTTCTTTTCCTCATTATAAACTTTTATTCCACAATTGATAAAATAAACGAAGGCGCATTTGAGATGGTAAATGTTCGTGCGGTGTTATTTTTTACTAATTTTTAACTTTGTAAGTCAATATAATTATACTTTTACGTTTTATAAACTTCTTTTCAAAATAAAATATCTTTATGATTTTTTTTTTGATAGTGCAAAATAAGTCTCTGAGCACTTTTAACAAATTACCCAATCAATAATGTGACATCACATGTGTGGTTGAAACAGTTAACAGAGAATAACTTAAAAGCATTAAGCTCATCAGTAGTTGTATTAATTTAGTTAAGTCTCAGGTGAATTACTCGACATGCCCGGTTGAACTTACTAATATGAGAGTGTCCTGAGTAAAACACGCTCTATTAATTATTTAAATGAGTTGAATCGCTTTCAAATACGAACCCATCTGAATTATGTTAGAACAATTTCATTAAGTGATGGCATTATGTTCAAATATAGGTACTGGAATTTGCAATAAATTATTGTCTAAATAAGGTAACATATTTGATGCTTCTATTCTTCAGGCATAAATTTACTAACAGAAATCATAATGCAATAAATAAAAGCTATGATTCAAAATTAGAACTGTTCCCGATCTATGCTAATTTTAGAAAAATATTTTATGTAACAAATGTGTTAAAATTAGCTTTCTAACTTTGCATAACTTACAAACATAAGCTACAAAGTTGTTAATAATTCAAAAAAAATTGTTTTTTTTTTAAAAAAAATTATTCACGACAAGAAATAGAACATTGTTTTTTTGCTAACGATTTTATAAATCGGTGATTTTAATATTGTTCTTATATTTTTAAATTATTCTAAACTGATAGATTATTGAAATAAATAAAAAATAAAGAAAACAACAATACATTCTCGTTTAGAGCAGTTAGCTTAAGCAATGAATACAATACTAAACAACAAAAATAGTAGTAATAATAGGCCTGATATAGCCTGGTTAGGACGTTATTTAGGACGTTGGGTCCATGTTCTTAAAAATGGGAGTTTGAATCTCACCGGCCGATGAAACTCCGTGTACTAAACGGTGACTAGTACACGTCAAATCTGTCTAGGTCACTAAGTCCTCTAAGTTCCCATAACAAATCAATATGTCTGGGGGTATTGAATTGGAGATTGATCGCTCAGGTCAAAATTGAGATTTGCGGATAAATGAATGGATGTATGAACGGATGTATGAATGGGTCCACCCTGTAAAACGGGCTGTGACGTGTGCGTCTGGGGCTTAAATCCTATTTTTGGGCATAAATGAACCCCTTTGCCCCTCCCCACGCACCCTCTGCCTTAAAATCTCTTGAAGCAGGCTTGCTGATATTGGCAAATGGTATTAGAAACAACACAGCAAAAATAATACGTAAGGAATATTTATATATCACGAATTAGGGGTTAAAGAATTTAACTTACTAATCACACAAAATCACTATTATGTAATACAGTAATTTAAAATCATGACTTCAAAATCATAAGTATTGCTCCATTTGTACACGAAAATTCACTACGGAGGATTTAAAATAGAACAAGGAAAAGTATTTAAAAAAAAAACTCTGTACCGAATCTATTGCAAAAGAGAATATCAGGATTCATGAAAATTTCCTCAAAAAGAATTTATTTTCAGAAACTACATAAATTAGGGTAGCATAAATAAATTACTTCCCCAAATCAATGTTAATTTGCTAAAAACATTGCCACTTCAGTAAAATAACAATTACAAAATCAAATAACTACACCTAAAAAATGTAAGCAATTTTTGAGCCAAAACTAGCCATTCTTCTTGTAATCTTCGAGAATTTTAGTTAATTTTAGTCTTCAAAAATTCTAGCTAATTGCAGTAAGTTCTAAAAATTAAGTTTATTTTGCTTTCAAAAAATTATAACTTATTTCTGCGTGCCTTTGACGAATTTTCTACATAAAGATATATTAACTTTACATGAGTTAGTACAAGATATCAGATGGAAGTTTGTCAAGATGCTTTTGACGCAAACTCGCCAACCATGTGTTGTATATGAGGGCTGGAAATTATCAAAAGAATAAAAAAGACGTTCAAATCACAGAAATCGAAGAGATTGTTCCGATTACTATCAGTCATCGAACAGTATTAATCAACAGCATTTCTTTATGGAAATCTATCTTTTGAAACCAAATTAGGCTTAAAATTACTTAACAACAATCTCTTGGAAATAATTTTGTTTTAAACAATTTCGAAAAAAAACAATGAACTTTTAATGTTTCACAATTTAAATATATTATTTAATATTGATCCAAAATTGAATAAAATAGTCGGTTTGGAAAAAAGTATATATAAAGGGATTTAGGGAAAACAAAAAAAGGAATCAGTAAACTTAAAAGGAAATATCTCTAGAAAAAGATAAAATACCTTTAAAAAATCAAACAGAATATGTAAAATTATGTGTCTTAGGAATAGAAAGAATGTACCTTAAAAATCAGGCAGAAAATGTAGAAAACTATTTCTCAAATAAGTAAACTTACCGTAGATTTTCGTTGTTTAAAAAATCCCTAGTTTCCTAAAGATGTTCTGTTCCATATTCCGTACCTAAAAAAAAGTTTTAATTAGTCTAAGATAAATAAAACATTTTGTGTAAGTATCGGAATGTTTGTTTTTAGAATCAAATAATTCTCATATTGTAACTTCAAACAATCAGATTTATTTGAAAGTATTATATCAAATAACTCAATTAGAGTTTAAAAAGCTTTATTTTTCTGAATAATGATTAAACCTTTCTCGGTAATTTTTACTTTTTTTTAGTTTTAAAATGAATTAAGATATATATGTTATTTTTGCAATTACTCAAGTGTCAACTTTTCTCAATTTAATGTTCATTCAAAACTAATTGAAAAGCAGGATTAAACTTAAGGTTTCCAGTATTTTTGGCAATTGTATCTCCTTTAATGACTTGGCAATTACCTAGAAATATTTCATCCACGTGATATAAATTCACGTGAAGAATTCTTCATATACTACATTTAAAAAAAAGAAGTTAAATAGCTATCCGTATTAAAAAGGGTAGTAAAGTGAGCAAAGTATTAAAAAAATGTAAGTATTTCTATCACATTTCAAATAAATTAACTTAAAGCTTATTAAATTCTTTTCACATTTAATAAATAGATTTTCAAAGTTTCTAATGCCTAAACTAAACCAGCACATTTGTAGTCATTTAAAGGGAAAATAAGAAACTTTTAAATCATAAGTGAAGGTTGCACCGAAAAATTTGAAATATTGCCAAAAATAAATGTAAATTTTCTAGTTATAATGAACAAATGTTGCTTGCTGATGACAATTTAATGGCATATCTTTGCATTTAAGCTCAATAATGAAATGCAAAAAGCTTTATGAGTGTGACTTAACACTTGGTTTTAAAAGCTTGATGAATAGTATTTTGTAAATGCTGCATATTTTCAATTGAGATCCCAAACCATTAGGTAACAACATCTCTAGGTGAACTACGACTTTATAGAAATTCGTAAATTTTAAGTGCTAATCTATATACATTGAACTTTTTTTAAATAATATTAAAAAAAACTGTTTTAATTTGAAATTAAATGAAAATAATATTTTAAGATTATTGATTTTTGTCCTTAGAATTATATTGAAAGTTCTAAGTGACTAAATAAATATGCGTACTTAAATACATACACATAAGCATGAAATAAAAGTATTTAAATTAATTTAGTCAATTCTTAGAGTCGGAGTTGCGGTTGCTTTCAAACCTATAATAGAATTAATATAATTTGTTTTTAATGGAATTTCTTCGTATTTAAGTTGATATTGTGATAAATATGTGTTTCATTCAATTAAGAACTAATTTAGTAATTTATTAACTTAAAAATAAATACGAATTATATACAAACTCATTTAGTTATGCGAAAAATATATAAATTTTCTGCTCGATGATTTAAGTAATTTCTATTTTCTTCAACAATTGCAACTAGTATGCAAATGACTATGATGAATATGCATATATATATTTTACGATTCATTCAACGATCTTTTGCTAAATGAAATGACGCTTTCTAGCAAATAATAAGCTGCTTTTAATCAGTGTGGGGAGTTTGTAACCGCTGTCCAGCTAATGCTCGTTAGTCTGATCGTAAAAATGACGTTTAAAATAATAAGCTACTTTTTATCAGTGTGGGGAGTTTGTAACCCCTGTCCAGCTAATGCTCGATAGTCTGATTGTAAAAATGACGTTTAAAATAATAAGCTACTTTTTATCAGTGTGAGGAGTTTGTAACCGCTGTCCAGCTAATGCTCGTTAGTCTGATTGGAAAAATGACGTTTAAAATAATAAGCTACTTTTTATCAGTGTGGGGAGTTAGTAACCGATGTCCAGCAAATGCTCGTTAGGCTGATTATAAAAATGACTCAAAATTTTAACGTGATTAATAAAATCAACATCTTTTTGTAAAACGGAAAGCGTTTATGATATATTTTCAGTTCTAATACTTGAATAGTTAGTTAAACACAGCATTGTTTGGGCTCATTAAAATATACAAAGTTTAAAATAATTCATTTAGATTAAGAGCTTTCGGATTTTAGATTTCGTTAGGAGGGGGGGTACTATTGCCTTGCAGCTTAGAGATTTTTTTTACTAAATTACGTTTAAAATATTTGCCTATTTCAAAGTTTAATCAGTTTTTTCAGCTGGATATTACAAGAAGTTTAAAATTCAAGCTTTGTTTGGGTTTAAAAACAATCAAATTGAGGCTGTTCCATTTTATGTGACTAAAAAAATTTAAAAAGTTAAAGACTAAACAAAACTATACAAAAACTGCTGTTTTACAATTTTATCACTACGTTGAATTCGTCCGATATACTAAAGAAAGGTATGTAGTTGTAACAACTTAAATAGTTCATTTTTAATTTTTTAAATAATTATTTAAATATTATAAATTACTTAAATAATTTTTTCGCTTAAAATCTCAATTTGATGTTGTTTAATTCAGAATATTGTTGTTTAATTAAGAATAAACAAAACATTACAAAACTAAGCGAAATTTTACAAAAAATGTTAGTCAATTTTAAAATTTTGTCTACTAAGTTGAATTCTTTCAATATATTAAAAAAAGTATGTTGTTGTAACACAAATTAAATCATTTATTTTCTTTACATGCTAAGAATCTCAACTTAATGTTGTTTGATTCAGAACATTGCGAGTGTACATTTTGACTTGAAATCAATGTTTGCAACAATCGCAAAGGACTTTTTTTTAGTGTTGGCGCTACACATAACAAACATTCATTTTATTTATTTGAAATAATCACAATTTGGTGATAAGAATACTTTCTAAGTATTGTTCTGATATATTTGTGATGCTCAATAGTTTTGTATCATTAACAATTAAGAAACGTACGACTTCATTGAAATTAAATTATTTACTTGATTTCACTCAAACTGTAGCTTTTTCATTTCCTTTGACCAAAAGTCTCAAAAAATAACCTTTTAAAGGATTTTAAAATCTTGAAATGCATTTTGACCAGTTTTTCCTCGAATTATAAAAAACGTTGAGTATTTTCTTCGATGAGCTTCAAATATTTCAGTTAGAAAAAAAATATCAGTAACTTTTTTAAACTTCTTTAAAGGTCCGCAATTCAAGAATAATACATCTAGTCTGCGGTGCTTTTGAAATCAGGCAGGCAGATCTTGTTTTGTGTTTTTGGGAAGCCAAAATAAGGAGATGTTAAAAAGGATATATAACTAAGCTGTTTGATTTATTTTTCAAATAAAATAACAGAATGAAAACCTTTCTTTGAAAAAAAACTTTTCGTGTAATATCAAAAATTATACCAAGAAAGGGAAAACTTCAAAACGTATCCAATGCAAACTGATGTTCTGTCTAAGAACTATAATCAGATTTTTCTTTTTAGCCGATTTTTAAAACATAGCTATAAGAAAAAAACACGTTTAAGCACTTCAATAAAAAACCAGTATACATCAATCGCAAAATCGTCACTATCCTTACTTTTGAAAGCGTCTTAATTTTTTTTCAATACAAGTTTAGAATGTGATTTTAGGCATGTAAAGAACTTGATAAATGATAGGAAAAAATCAATTGTTTCTTCCAACAAAGAAAAAAAGCATTTTTCGCTTAACCAATGACTGCTGACTTTGAACAAATGAAATGAATAAAGTCTCAGTCATTTTTGAAATTATGTTCACTCTTTTTCTTCAGAAAATTTTTAAGTTTAAAAAGCATCATCACTCCTTCAAAATAAAAAACTTACTTAACTTTTTTGTTGAAAAAGTGGTTAATCAAACTTGTTTCTATGTCATAGCTTTGATTACTGAACCAATTCATTTCTCGAGAGAAAATTGAATGTCTAATATCTGATTGTAAAGAGGACTAATGGCAAACCAATATTTTTTTCCAGGAAAAAAGTTCGATAATGTACATTCTTATAACTTTTCATTTATTTGAAATCACAATTATTTATCTACTAAGTTGCATTCGACTAATGTAATAAGGAAAAGTGTGAGGTTGTATCACAACTTGAATAATTTTTTTTCTTTATTTGCTAAAAATCCCTTCTTGACTCAGAATATTGCGAGGTTAAAACTTGACTCGAAGAAATTTGTATTTGCAACGATCGCAAAGGACATTTTTAAGTATTGGTGCTAGATACGCATTTCAATTATTTATTTGAATTAATCAAAGTTTGGCAATCAGAATACTTTCTAAGTATTGCTCTGATATATTCGTGATGCACAACAGTTTTGTATCAATAACAATTAAGAAACGCACGGTTTCATTGATTTTAAATTATAGATTTTCAATTACCGTTTGACCTATCAATATACAAGCATTGTGGCCGAGATAGCCTGGTTGGCCGGGCGCTGGACTCACGCTTGTGAAAACGGGAGTTCGAATCCAGCCGGCCGAAGATTCCCCGTGTGGTAAATGGGGACTGGAACACGTTAAATATGCAGGGTTACAAAGTCCTTTATGTTCCCATAACAAATCAATACCTTTAGGAGTACTGAATTGGAAAGTGATTGCTCTCTGGTTCAGATCAAAATTACGATCTATGGATGGGTTCGCCCTATAAATGGGTGTGAGGTACGAGTGTGGCAGAAGTCAAATTCTTGACCATATATGGCGCCACTGGAACAGGAGAGAGAACGTTCCCAGCTGTGATTGGTTGATACGAATTTAAAAGTCGCCAACGAAGTCTAGTTTGTCTAAATGCTTGATCCAAGAATTCTTTTGTCTTCTGGGTTTGGCTCAAAATCACAAGGCTACGGAGTTGAACATTGATAGTCATAAACTCAAAATTGTTCTACTCTGGTTATAAAAAAATCATCAAGGGGCACATTATTTAAATCAGTAATGTTTGATAAGGTATCACAAACAAGCAATTTTAACTAATATCAAGAAAGCTATCTTTACAATTATTAAATTAAAATACTCATTCTGATTCTAATTATTTATTAGATGTTAATTTCCAAAATTTATCAATTCTACTTCATTCGAAAGTATTTTAAAAGATTTCAAGTCTGAGAATAATAAATTTAAGATAGGTTTCTAGTAAGTATTCAAAGATAGAAAACGAGAGATTTTCTCTCCTCTTTCCATAAATATGAACATTATGCATATAATCATCGAGATATTTCTCCTTTATGCCCACTTAATGCAATCCTCGATGATGCGGCAACTAACGTCTCTACCAATTGCGCGTCAAAGCCGGGAGTCAGTAGCAAATCGCATCATCCCAGAATTCGAATTAATCTCATTTGTAACTATGATGAAACTTCTGACAGCTCGTTTATTCATGCCTCCAAGATGCTAACATATTCTGCTCTGCCTTTTCCTGCACCAAGGGTGCTGCTCCGCCTTAATGCAATCGTTCGTAAACCCTCTGTGGCTTTATCTTGTTATTGCAGCTCTTGCTCGAATTTACGCGAACGGTTATTAATTCTCTCTTTAAAGATTTTCTCCATTGTTCAACAATTCGTTTTTGTGGTTTATTTCATTTTGGGTGAAAGGTTTTTTAAGATAGGCTGAAGTGGTGCGTTTTTTTACTTCCTCAAAAAATTCATAATGTTCCGATTTTAAAGAAACGTTTTAAGTAAGTACGTATTTAAAGAAAGAAAGGAATGATAAATAAGTACTGAAGTTTATGCAATTTTATTTTAATAATCGATATTCATCGCTTTATTGATAACATATCTTACTAATCGTATTATTATTATTCTTTAGCGACACGACAGCCCTGGGTGGCCCCTGGCCTTCTCAAGAAGCCTTTACCAGACGTCTCTCCGTTTGGTGACTGTCTTCCAATTAATGGTTTATAAAATATCCATGTTTTTTTCTAGACAGTCAATCCATCTAAGGTAAGGTCTGCCGTATTGATAACAAAAATTATAAATTATTTGAATGCACGTTTTTCAACTTTAATTTCTCTTAAAAGTAATGAGATAATTTGAATATAACTGAACATATGTTTATTGCGTTGATAAACGTAAATAACATTGTTTTAGATACAAGAGCTAACATGAATAGCGTTTCTGAAATAATAAAGATATTTTGGTTTTAAGCACATACTCGATTACAGATAGCTCGGATATAATATTGAATTATAGTTTTACATCATAATGCATTAATATTATATATGTTAAATTACAAATAAATAAAGATGAATTACATCGGTAAATGTAACTAACAACACTGTTTTAGGTACAAAAACTCGCATGAACTTCTTTTAAACAAAGTAAGTAGTAAGGATATTTTGGGTACCAGTAAATAATGAATTACGATCTTACAATAATGCAATGGGCCAGAAAATAAGCGGACCACCTTGAATATCTTTTGATCTAATATTCTACAAATACAAATTTTCGGGCAAAATTGGTTCAATAGCTCCTGAGAAATTAAATTTTAAAAAAAGTCATATTTAAAATTCGCTTTCTCAAAAACTATTCGACCTATTTCATTCAAATTTTGTATTTTGCCATATAAAATTGCATTCTTTAAAATAGTGTAAAAAAATGTATACCTTACTATTTAAGTTTTTTTCAAAATGCTCTTAAAAAGAATAAATATTTACTAAAAGTTTCTTTAGCCAAAGAAATACTTTCGTATAAAAGAATTTCATAATTATGTGAATTTTTTTTTCCTTTCGTTTTAAGAGTTCTCGAGATATGGCGAAATACGCAAAAGGTAAAATTAACATTAAGGGGTCCACAATTCGGACCACTCTCTTGACCAAACGATTGTGGCCATATTTCCCAGTCTGTGGCTACCCCCTATATTTGGGGGGTCAGAAATCCGAATACGTCAAAAAAAAGGTATGTTTATTCAGAGAAGGTACGTTTTTGTGTCTGATCTCGTAACTTAAAATATCGTCTGCACTAATTAAGTAACACATTCAAGGTCACCGCCTCAAATCATTAAGATTGAGTCCTAGAAAGTGTAGATCCGATCAAGAGTTGTACAGGATGGTGCATGTATTTATTTATTTTGTACTGTATTTATTTTTCGCACTTTGTGTTGAAATTATCTTTTGTTACAAATTGCAGAATTATGGCTTCACATTAGTTAAACATCGACTTAATATTTGGAAACAATGATAGCAAATGTGTTAGGCACCAAATGACCGTATAAAAGGCATTAATGACTAAAAAAACTTAGTTGATAAAGCATATTTCTGTTGCTAAAAACATAACATTTCTTTGAAACTACCAAATGAAAACTAATAATATTATAAGTATGCATTAGTTCTCTAATATTATTCTAATTATAAAAGCTTAAAAATCATGCTGAAAAACTGAAGCTCATATCTTCAGATTTCACATTGTTATTTCCATCATTATTAAAGACATTATAATTTTGTCGTCTTTCAAAATTACCTGACACATTAGAAAATTAATAAATAAAAGAATTTTGGAAAGTTAACTTGATTTGTAATACTAAAATTACAGCGGAAAACAATAACGTAAATATAATTTAAAATATTTACTTTGAAAAAAATGCTTAAATATACTTTTGGAATTTTAATTTTGCAATGTTCAAAACACGGACTTGAATGAGCTAGTTACACGATTTTAAGAACAAAAAAAGAAAGTTATTTTCAATAAAAAAATTTCTTTCGTGATTTAGCTATGCAATTAAGGTAAGGATATTACATTTCATAGAATTCTACTGCTTCTTCTTTGATATCTTTATTTGATGTCTAGAAACATTTGTAAGTATGGTAAGTAATATGTTTGTTGAATATTAGTAACTAATTTTTATCTTATGGTACTTTATATTTTATATCTTATGATTATTTCAGTTTTATTCTTTTTCAAAAATTTAAACATGCGTTAGGAATTCTGCATTAGAGGAATAATGATGAAAATATATTAATTGTAAGAATTCAAATATAAAAAACTCTAAAGTTATAGTTCGTTGTTTTAAAAATTAATTTTAACATGCTTTTTATAATAAATACGTTAAAATTAATTTCATTTTCTCACTTTATGCAACATACAGTGAGCAAGAAAAAAGTGGAGTTAGCATTAAGTGGTCCAAACTTTTAATCGTTCTCCTGACCAAACTGAATGGGATAAAAACTTACAGATTTCAGCAACCCTCAATATTTTTTCGTTAAGAACGGAATTCACCAAAAAAGTATATTCTAAGATTATACGTTTTTGTGTCGGACTTAGAAGCTTAAAATAACGTCTGTATTAATTAATTGAATAATTTAAATCAGGCTCTCGAACCATTAAGATTATGAACGTGTGAAAAAAAGTTTTAAAAAAGTCGTAATTTTAATATTCGATTTTTCAGGAACTAGTCAAACCTACTTTATTCAAATATTGTATTTGAAATGCAAAGTTACATTCTCAGAATGATACGAAAAATTGAAGTTATTTTTTGCATCTTTGGATAAACGAATTTTACAATTGTATGCTAAAATTTTTAAATTCGCATGAAATTATATAAGATATGGAGAAATATGCCTAAAGAAAAATTATCAATAAAATATATTCTCAAACTGAAACACCCATATTACTGATTATACTTCACAAATATTTAAAATTATTGAACCAAAGGTAGTCAGTCAATAATCCTTATAAATGTACTAACAAACAAAATTTCTTTACAAGAAATATTTCCTCAAACAAAAACTTCCAGATTATAATACTTTACAAAAATTTTAAATTATTCAATCAAATATATAAAATATAATTAATAGCCCGTTTAAAAATGCTAACAAATAAAATTTCTTTGAGAGAAATATTTTCTTACTAAACCAAAACCATTAACCAAATTTATTCAAAAGCTCTTATAAATATGCTGAAAATTAAAATTACAAGAAATACTTTATCGAAGTAAAACACACATATCTTTACCACTTTACGAATATTCAAAATTATTTAACCAAATATAACCAATTATTCTTTTAAAATAACTTACAAATAAAACTTTTTAACAACAAATATTTTCTCAAACTGAAGCACCCATATCATTGATAACACTTCACAAATATTTAAAGATATTGAATCAAATATAATCGATAGCCCATATAAATGCTCTAAAAAGTAAATTTTCCTTTATAAGAAACATTTTCTGGAACTAAAACACCCATATACCTGAAAATACTTCTCAAATATTTAAAGTCCTTCAAGCAAATATAATCAATAACCCTAATAAATGTGCTAACAAATAAATTTTTTTGCAAGAAATATTCTCTTAAACTAAAACAACCATATCATACTTTACAAATATTTGAAATTATTTAACCAAATTTAATCAATTGCCTTTATAAATATACTAACAAATAAAATTTCTTAAAAGGATATATTTAATCGCAATTAAACAACCACTTCCCCAATACTCAAAATTATCTAACCAAATATAATCAATAACCCTAATAAATGTGCCAGCAAATAAAATTTTTAACAAGAAATATCCTCCCAAACTAAAACACCCATATCATGCTTAGCAAATATTTGAAATTATTTAACCAAATTTAATCAATAGCCTTTATACATATACTAACAAATAAACTTTCTGAAAAGGATATATTTTATAGCAATTAAGCAACCACTTCACCAATATTCAAATTTATTCAACCCAATATAATCAATAAGCCATAAAAACATGCTAACAAATAAAATTTCTCAACATAAAATATATTCTCAAGCTAAAACACCCATATCATTGAAAATACTTCACGCATTAATCACCTGCCATATTCTTCTGAGATATAAAACTTCACTACCATGGATGCCCTATTCATACTTTGACATGGGATTTTATCATCAACTCTTTTTAGGATAAAAGTGGGAGCAGCATTCAACAACCTCTATCAAAAGATTAATGGCCATCTTTTTTTTTCCTAGCACCTCAGCCATCCTCCATGATATATGAGATCGATATAATCGAGGAGCAAGGCTGATAATCAGATAAAAAAAAAATATGACCTTCGTTGCAGCCTACGCGATGATATAGGTATCATCAGGTAATAGCATCTCATTGGTTTCTTCTCTATTAAGGCCAGGTTGGGATAATATGTCTGATCGATGACCGATGGTGAAACTATTGATGAAGGCTGCCATGTATAGCCTACACTTTACCCTATTATAGCAATCTGGGATCTCTCTACTATATGAAATTTTGTATGTATAACTTAATTTCTGATTGTTGTTGGAGCATTCTTTTTGGACAGGCTAATCATGTGATATTGTCCTCAATATACAAAGATTCAATAATGTTTAGATGGTAGTAATAAAAGTGATTGCTTCAATCAATCACTATATTCACATTTATACATATTTCTTATTATCTATTATTATCGTTTATACTCTGAATAAATTTGTTAACTATCCCGCTCGGTTAAATTGCTTGAGGATATTTGTTACGTCAAGCGCTCAGGTATCATAATTCTGATCTAGTTGCGCTTGTATAATTTTGATCTAGTTGCGCTTTCTACGTCATTTTGTTAATATCGTTTTGTTTGTCATTTCTGAGTTAACTTTCAAAAAATTCCATGGCTGGCAACAGCATTTTAATTTTTTAAGTTGTTTATTTTTATTTCTTTTTTAGAATTCGTTCTTTTTTAGCGAAATGTTTTTTAACCTAGCAGAATTNATAATTTTGATCTAGTTGCGCTTTCTACGTCATTTTGTTAACATCGTTTTGTTTGTCATTTCTAAGTTAACTTTCAAAAAATTCTATGGCTGGCAACAGCATTTTAATTTTTTAAGTTGTTTATTTTTATTTCTTTTTTAGAATTCGTTCTTTTTTAGCGAAATGTTTTTTAACCTAGCAGAATTCTTTGCTGACTGTTCTCTGTATATATGAAGAAAGTAAATATTTAAGTGTTGTGAAAAGAATCTTACTTAGTTTTACAAAGTACTTCAATATTAATGAAAGTTTTCCTGTATTGAACTATCTCACATTCTAATGGGGAACGAAATAGAACTGAAGATTTTGTATGCATATCTCAATTACATTAATTTTCATGCATTTTAACCCTTTGATGCAAAGGGGGCACCAGTGTCTTTTTTATACTTTTTTTACGCTCTAATTACAAGCAACACAATCGTTTGGTATTTTTTAACTATAAAAATCAGTCTAACAGTTACTAAGAAAATCTGTTAGATTATCGAAATTATGTTTGTACTAAAAATCAAAAAAAAGCAATTAAAAAAATTTTTCATTCTTATTCAAAAATTCATCAATAAATGATTTTGTAAATTAAAGAAATTTCAATGATTAATGTATGTTTCTCTTAAATCTAACGTACTGCAAATAAATGCAATTTGAAAGAAAGTTTGGAAGGGATCCGTGTTTGGAAGATTTTTACATTTCAGACAGAAGGAGACATTGATGCTTCATACTATATTTATAGCCATAATTAAAAATACTAACTATTGAAATGCTAAATATAATATTTTTCACCTATTTTGACCTAAATTAATACAAAATAATGATAAAAGTGTGAAAAATATGATTTAAAAAACTCTGAGTCAAAGGGTTAACTAATAATTAATAGTTGTCGGGGGATTAATTTCGGAGAAGAAAATCTCACGACATTGTCCTCAATTATACAAAGATTCAGTTATATTTAGTTCTAATTAATATCAGTTATTAATTTTATCCGACACAGTGGAATTCACTTACACACTTTCATTTCAGCTGATGTTTTCAGGCGTTTTGAAGCATTTTCTCTTTGATCTTTAATGCTCTTTTCTTTTTGGCATAAATTGTGTAGTTTCGATCCATATCCTCCTGCTGTACTTCCACATATTACGTGCACCGGAGTTTCTAAAGTGTCTCATGAATGAACGCCAGTAGATTCCGTTCCACGAACAATAAAACATGCTTTAGACAGATTTTCTGAGGGAAGTAGCACTGCAGATATTTTAACTGAAATAGAGTCGTTCACTGGTTCGCTTTGTCTCGTTGTCGATAAAGAAATGGATTGAATTGCGTAGTAGATCCTCTAGATTTAAAGCCTTGTTGGTAAGGAGATCAGATGCCGGTAGATCATGTGACATTGAATTGTTATCTATTTACTTATTCATATTGATTTACTAATTCATTAATTATTCATTATTAATTTACTTATTCGAAATTGAAGCATTGTAATTTATTAATTCAGATGCTGGTAGAAGAACTGGTACTTTAAAGTGTCGTTGTTTTCTAAGATAGCTGCTAAATCTTCTGTGGTTAAAATACTGTCATGGTCCTACTGATTAACACGTTGAATGCCATGGAGGTCACCGGTGACCGCCACTGAGTTTGTTCGTAGCGCCACTGAGGTCACCGGTGACCGGCGAAGCCAAGATTACTAGAAATACATAATTCGAGTAAATTTTTGATATTTTTATATTATTATGGTTACTAAAACGGTTTGAAGAAATTAATTCAATATCGAACACTTCAAAAATAGTTTTCTTTATATACACAGAGATGCCAACTTGCACCGGACAGTGAATAAATATTCTCAAGTGGAAGTTCATTAATTGTGATTCTTGGTTTAAAAATTTTAACTTAGTAGATTTTTATCCAAGACTATTTCTAAACAATTCGTATGGTAAACCTTTTAAAAAACTAGCAAAATCTGTCAATTTTACAAATTTCGTTCGTAGTTATTTACCGTTTGACTAGAAGGGTAAGCCACGTAAAATTAGCGTGGCATTCAACGTGTTAAGAATAGATCCAAGTCCTCTTCTGTAGCAAGCTTTTCAAGCAGCACTTTACAAACAAGAACTTTCCTTGAAAGGACAAGGGGGACTTTCTCAAACAAGGAAAGTACACTTTGAGATTCCTTGTTAGAAAAAGGGAAATAGATACTAAAATTTAATCAGTTTACTAACACCAACAGAAAGTTAGTTCTTAGTATTCCATCTACCAAAAAAACATATAGCAAATGCTTGCTCGAAAAATCGTCCTCAGTAAATTGCAATGAAATATTTTGTTCCAGAATTAGAAATAACAACAAAAACCAACACTAAATTTAAATTAATTATTCATTGTGAAATTAATTAATGAGCTCTCTAATTTTAATTTCACTCTTACTGTTTAATCAAAAAAAGCATACCTCGAAACCCTAAATAAATTTCAATCCATTTTTCCAGAAAATATAATGAAATGCCGCTTTCCAAAAGTAATCATAGTAAAAGATTGGCTTATGATTCATAAGACAAGGCAGAAAATAACTAATCATGTTTTTTTTCAAAAAGTATCATATTTCAATTGAAATTTTTGAACAATTTAAAGAGAGAAAAAATTAAAATCCACGTGAAACTTTTTTTTGTGCTGAATGCTTTGAGTTTTGAAAATTTCACAGATCAAAAACTATTTTCGCATTAAAAAAATTTTTTTTAATTTCATTTTTTGCATTAATGTTTGTTGAATATAAAGAATATCTTTGCTTTAAATTTTTAAGAAAGTCAAATTTCACATAGAGGAAGACAATCAGTGTAAAATTCCTGCTATTACCTATATACTCTTCCTTTCATTTCTTTTAAAAAATAACACTTGTATTTCAATGCGCAAGGAGGAAATTTAAAGGTACTATTGCGATTTAAATAATTCTGTATTTTTTCCAGCAACAAAATTTATGCGCTTCATAAAAAATTAATGCATTTATATTTATGAATATCTCAAAATATAATTGGGAATGAGGTTAACCGAATTCGAATCCCAGTGATGTCTGGCCATTACAAATCCCCTACCCGGGTCGCACCGAACATAGTGCTGACGTAAAAACATCCTTAGTGGTTCATGGGTTAGAGTCACCTTGCCACCGTGTGAGGGTTTCGTGGTTTTTCTCCTCTCCATGTAACGCAAATACGGGTTAATTCCGTCAAAAAGTCTTCCACGAAGACAAATTTCTTCCAATACTTGATCCAGGAGTACTATTGTCTTGTGGATCGGGTTCGAAATAACAAGGCTACGGAGTTGAACATTAGTCGTCGTAAGCCTGAAAATTGGATCAGATGTTCAACGACGGTTATAAAATAAAATAAAAAATATAATTGGGAACCACGTTGACTCAGAGGCTAGAGCGTTCGCCACCCAATGAAGTGACCTAGGTTTGAATCCCACCTGTGACTGTTTGATACGCACAGGGGAATATCTTTTTGTCTACTTACGTATAATTTACCACTATAGAAAATCATAATCCAGATCTAGTTTGAAACAGAATTAAAGTGAACTGATTCATTAAGAAAATAATCACAGAAAGAGTTGAAAATGAAAAAATAAAATATATAATCTAAGTTAGGCAAATATATTTTTAAAATTAATGCATTTTTGATGTAACATAATTGCTTAATACATTGTAGTGAACACTTCAGAGAAAAACTCAATAAAGTAAAGCATTTTAAAAATATTTGAGTGAAAGGGAGTAGTTCTTTAAATACATTAGACGTTCATAGTTTTTCGTTAAAATTTTCATACATTTCATTAATCAGATGTCAAGACATTATAAATGATTGCAGTTCGAACACTCCCAATATCTCCTACTTATTTCTTCTTAAGTTTTTACACACACCAGAGCTTCTGCATTTCTTTTTCAAACCAACTTCCAACTCTGTCACACTTTTTTCATCACTCTCATTGAAAAACTATCGACCAACACTTTTCTAGCACATCCAGTGCCTTTTCATTCATTCGTTAATCCACTGACGAACCATCTTAAGACACTACCCCTTAATTTTTACTTTATTTTATAAACATCATTGAAAAGCTGACCCAATTTTTGAGTTTACGACTATCAACGTTCAACTCCTTAACCTTGCAGTTTTGAGCCCAATCTAGAAGACAAAATGAACTCCTGGATCAAGCATTGGCGGAAATTTGCCTTGGTGAAGAGCTTTTCAATGGAAAAAGCCCGAATTACACTACCATTTGCATTACATGGAGAGGAAAACCATGAAAACCTCCCATGGTTAGCCTGGCAGCAATGAGACTAACCCATGATCCATTGCCACTAAGGATAGTTTACGTCAGCACTGGGGTCAGAGCGAACCGGGTGCAAAATTCGTATCAATTAGCCATTGCTGGGATCCGAACTATGGTCATCTCATTGGGAGGCGAGTGTTTTATCTTCTGAGCCACCTCTACCCCCTAAACTTAAATCATTGGGGATAACACTGGTAGATCAAACCCTCCACACAAAATCAACGTATCGAAAAAAACAGAGTTAAAAATTATTGTCGCCAACCTTTACTGTCAACACTCTAATTGTCCTACCTTAAATATAGCTAAGTAAGAAAAAATACCTAATTTTAATATAAATAAAAATCCTAACATTCAGATACAAATATTTTTGTAGTGACCATGTCACTAAGACAATTTAAATTCCGCCCCCGGCTCTCACCGACTATAGTGTTCACAAGAAATATCCTCAGTGGTAGATGGATCGTTGGATCCCGTCAGACTAACCGTGGAAGTTCTTGTGGTTTCCCTCATCATGTAACGCAAATGTTAGTTACATCAAAAAATCCTCTTCGAAGGCTAGTTTGTCCCAATCTTTGATTCAGGAGTTCCCTTGTCCTATGGGCGGGATTCAAAATTACAAGGGCATGGAGTTGAACATTGATTATCGTAAACTCAGAACTAGGTAGGCTGTTAAACACCAGTAATAAAATAAAATTGAAAGGAAATTTAAGAAAGAAATTAAGAATGCTATTTAGAAAGGAGCTCGCAAAAATTTCACCAAGAAATACTTATTTCGCGAATAGAATTTTTCAACTCCATAATAAATAAATGTAGTCATATTTTTGTCTTTCTTCCATATGGATTAATGGGGACATCATTGTGATATTTTTTTTTTCAAAAGATTTTCCAATAGAATTTATAAACTGCATAGTAAATTGATCCGTTATATGCATAATGGGAAAAGTATATGTGTATTTTTCTTCAATATACAATAGGACTAACTTTAAATGTATTTTGTATCCAGAATTAATTTAATTTATTTTCAACTTATCAATAAATTGAATAGCTTTTGTATTATCAATGTAGTTTTGCTGTATTCAAGATTTTGGGAGTAAAATTATGTTTCAACAAAATAGGCAAATATTAAATATTTTATAATAGTTAAGGTTTAATATTCATATTTAATATTTGAAATAGAATTTATGAATATAAATTTTGCAAAAGATTGCATTCTTCATCGGATCATTACTGCCGGATGGGCAGTATTTTTTTTTCATTTGTATGAGTTTCAACTTAAACTATTTAAACATTTACCCAAATTTGCAGATTGTAAAATTAAGTAAAAATGAAAAATTATTTTTTATGAAAATTTTGAAATGTTAAGTGCGTTGTTTTCCTTTAAGCAAACCATTTTGATATTTTTAAAATGGAACATCCCTTTTTAGCAAACTATGTCAAATACACTTGTTATGATTTTTAACAGTTATCTATGACTGTTAGGTTAAGCTAACTAGCGCTAATGATAAATATGAAAATGACACAAAATCCCAATATGGAGAAAGTAAATAGCTTTGAAAAAAGGAAATTAGTATGAGATCTAATTTTTTGAATATATGAAGATCAAGGGGAAGAGAGGGTTTATGTGTATGAAAGCTGATTTTGAAAAATACAAATTTCAAGCTTTGTAAATTTTCAGGAACAAGCATTCGACTGAAATCGTAAAAATAAAACTGTACACAAATGTCACAAGCATTTTTTCACATCCACTAAAAATTTTAAAACAACACTTACAATTCTTAATGCTGGAAGAAAAATAAAATTTGAAAATCAGGGTTGGACAAGAACAGTTTTTTCCTTAGAATTATCCCTTAATTAATACTTTTTCGCTAATATTTCTGTCATCTTTACCGCTATACTTCTCTTTATTCTTTTTGTCTATGCGTGGACAAGAACTGTTTTTCCCAAACACGGCCCATCTTCACTGTGTAACGACTCTCGGAAAGAACCAATGTCTGACGTTATTGATTTGTCGATATTAAGTATATCTTAGAAAGCAACAGATGACGATCTAATTATCATGCTAATGAAAAATGGATATAAACCGTTCTTTCTCTTTGATCTTCATCTGAAAAGTTACTCCAAAGTTGTTAAAAATTGAGAAATTTTTTTTAATTTTGTTTATTCTCATGTAGGTTGAAATATGTAAGTAGTGAAATGCTGTTGACTCATTCCTAATTTTCATATTTCTGTAGAATTAAGGTAAATAAAAAAAAATTTTTAAAAAATTTAATTTTGCATATATGTATTTAATATCTTTTACCACAATAATTTCTTAGATATCAGTTTTTTATGAAATTATAGTTTTTCCACGTGATACATTGTAAGGTTAGGCTTAGCTAGAGTACAAATCGAATTGTTTTGGCTTTTAGAAAATTTAATCTACGAAGAAGTAAAAGCTATTGTCTTAAATGTTACAGAGCCAAGTTTATTTAAAAATACTTATAATGAGTTAAAAAAAACTATCCACTGTAGCCAGACAAATAGGCAATAGATTGCATTTCAATTATATATAATATCCAGTCAGCGATATATAACCAGATTTCTTTTTCTCAAATAGAATTAAAAATTTAATTTTCTTTATAAATGTACTTGGGTGAAATATTATAATATTATTGAAATATTATAGTTATACTGTTTAGAATTGTACTCCAATTAATAATTAAAATTAATTTAAACTTGTCCTATTACTGATTCATCACAATAATAAATTGCTGCATTTAAAATTAATTTTTGGGGACTCGTTTTTATGCTAGACTCTGATAATTATCATTTTACGTACTTTATTCTTAGAATTTGTATTTACTATTGTATGTAGGAGAAATGATTTATTAATAAGTTAGGTAAATGTCATAATGTATTCAATATTATTAGTAACCTATTTAACCATATGACGCAAATAAACAATATACGCAAGTTTTATTTATTACCTTAAAATTATAACTTATTTATATTATTTAAATTATTAATGACGATACCATATTCTCTTTTCAGAAATCCATTCGAATATTTATATTTTATAAGTCTATTCTAATATCATTAATTATATTTTATAAGGTTTATATATGTGCAAGCATTTAATAACATACAGAGTCTAATCTATGCTAGATACTACGTTAAACTGGTAATAATATGGTAGGCATTATATCATTGTATTGGTAATAGGCATTATTATAATGGTAAAACATGTTAATAATTGCATTAATACGTTTTTTCTTATGTTTTGTATTTTCAGATTGTAGTTCCTATGGAGTATTTCCTGCTCTTATGCGTTTAAATTTAACATTTGACAGTGAATGGTGAGGTGCTCGCAATGGATGAATATAATGAAAGGATCCATGATATACAATTGTTGGTAACATCAGTGAGTGAATTGTCCGGGTGGATACAATTATATGATGCAAAATGTCTCAGTGGGCATTTGCATGGAAGCTTGATCATTATTTTAATATGGAGTATATTTCCTTCTAATTGCTCTTTTAAGCTGCATCATTTAAAAAAAATTACTCTCGAGATAAAAACAGGATATAAGTATTAAGGTGAATATTGTCTGCATCTCATTATAAAAATAAACAGCGCTTCTGAATGTTATATTCTAAAGACTAACAGTTTAATAAATTACAGGTAATAAGTTGATTGATTTTAAGTTTAATTATATTACGTTTTTTTTTTTAGTTCCAATAATGCATACATGAATACAGCTTTAAAGTCTGAGTTTGCTTCTTCTTTTCTTTTCATCACGTGACAGGTATTTATTGTAGATAGCTTGTGATAATAATTATAACTGCAAACATCTGAGACCAGATTTCGCCTATTTAAAAATATTTTATCTTAAACACTGAATAAAATAAAGCATAGTCATAGTAAAACCTAGAATATCCAGAATACTAAACATTTATAGCCAGAATTTGCTTATTTATGGTTATTTAATCTAAAACACACAAAAAACTAAGCATTATCATGGTAAAACATATAATATGCAAACTGCTCAATTATTTAAATAGTAGGTATTTGAAAAAATATGTCTAATTACCAAAATAACTGAAACAAACATATTCTCAATAAAACAAGCAGATCTAAGATTAAACAATTTGCGATATTAGGAAGATGTCTTTGAGATAAAAAAAATTGCGTGTTTACTTTCAGAGGTGCATCCCTTTTACTATCATTAATTCCTATAATTAAATAATTTTTATGAGACTATAAAAATGAAAGCTGGTTTTTTAATAAAATGTTTAGGCGTAACAGTTTTACAAATATTGTTCCAAAATTACCTGACTGTCAGTTGATTGTGAATGCATATGATTAATTATATCAATTACATCAATTTGGATTTAATGTTAACTCGCAGTCATAACTGCTTTTTGTTGCTATTAATAAGCATTAGTAGTTCACAACAAATATCCATTAGTAGTTATATTAAACATACTAGTTTTTATTACAATTTAACTGTAAATACATATTAATTATGATCAATTAAAAGCAAAGTAAATGAAGAAAAGTACTTAACTGTGGATGTGATATTATAAATTTCGCTTGAAATAATTAAACAAAATATATGAAACCTAGGCTCACAAGAAATACATTTCTCAATTTAAGATAAATGTCTATTTTCTAAGTATGTTTCTGGTGCTTATCTCTGTGTAATGTCATATTTTTAAACTACTTTTATTTAAATAATATAGACGGGAAAAAAAAATTTCAATTCTCTGTAACTTTTCTTTTAATGATGATAAAATTGCAATTATTAACTAATGTTATTTATTAACACTGTTCTATCAAACTCTTTTTAGCATAAATGAAAACAAATATGTAATATAAAATAAAACTCAGCTGTTTTCTTATAAGAATTACATTTTTTTTATGAAATAGCTATTTCCTAAACCTATTTTTTCTAAATAGAGATTTGAACATGTTTTATTTTAAGTTAACATTCTTAGCAATTTATCTTTCTTCTACATTTATGACTAGGTATACTATTCTGTCAATATTTAAAGTATCCAGTCAGAGTCAGATTTAAGATTAAAAAGAAGAGATATTTATAAAAAAAATATCTTTGAAATTTAAAAATATAATGAGACAGAATAATTATAAAAGTATATCATTGTCTATGTCATCAGTTATGAATAAAAAATGCATGACATAATATTAAAAGGAAAAAAAAAGGTCGCCAAGAAGTTAGCAACACTTGGACTTGCCGTAATTATGCTAAAATTCCCTACTGCACAATAATTAATAATTTTCTGTCCGGATAAAAAAGGAAAAAATAATTTTAAAGAAGTATGATTTCTAGGAAGTACAACGAAAAGCTCGTCTTTAAATATGAAATTCTATCTTCAATAGCCATTGCTTACATCTTGGCATGCAAAGATCTAGATATATCCATAGATGTAGGCCTAGAATTACAATATATTCTTAACCAAGTTTTTTTTTCTTCATAAAAGCAAATTTTCCAAATTTTATATTATTTGTGTAAACTATGTGCATTATCAGTGCAGTTGTTGAGTTTTACTTAGTTCGTAAAAGGCAATCATATATCCAATAACAATTAATAAACATGGTAGAATCCTTAAAAAACGTATTTATGAACCGTATATCAAACCAACAGATGATCTCAGCCAAAGTCGAAAATCAGTTTTGCAGCCAGTAGTAGAGATATTTGGCTATTTTTCGCCGTTTATAACCTGGCTGCAGTGTCAAAATTTTGCATTGGCGCATGCGCATCCCACGCAGCCGGTGTGTGTGGAGACGCTAGTTCCTTTGCTTCTAAACAGGTTATAATAGGGAAGAGCGTCTAGCCGCTTTTCCGATATTTTCAGACATGCAGTTTAAATCCTGATGATATGCCCTAACTCCCCTAGAAGTTAGTCGAAACATTTATGCAAACTTTTGTTAAATATAACGAATTTAAACTTGTTCGTTTGGGCAAAAAATAGACTAATTATGTAATTTTTTAAAAAAAATCTATAGCTTTAGGAGCAAAACTAATTTTATATTAAAAATCCCACACACCCGAATTAGGCAAGATCAAGTATTTGTATAAATGCATCAAAAAATATGTTGCCCAGTACTTCCCCAGTAAAGATTTCTGTTCTACACTTAAAGATGTAATTACAATGACATTCAGATATAATAGAAAAATCCAAAAAAAATTCGAACGTATTTATTCATTTATCTTAATGGATATACATATCATTAATGTTTAATACTTAGTAACCATTTTTACACGAAATTTCAATCCATATTTTCCTATAAATATTAATCCCAAATAGAATTTTAAAAAAACTGTATATTCAGTATTTATTTTTTAAAATATTAGTTTATTAGTTAGTTTGCTTTGTACAAATACTCTAATAAACCTCTAAAAAGGAACTGAAAGCTAAGAGAAATTTTCATGCACCACTGATAACACGGGAAATCGATTATTCCTGATCATAAGTGAAACTGGACGATACGGTATCTGAAGAATCGAATATTCATTGCGTTCTCCACAATGTTTGAGATAATGACAAGTTTCACGTAAGTTCTATTGATTGCATAAAACTGACGCCCTGAGTATTTATCAGAAAGCTTAGTTGTGTAGTACTTAGGGTAATTTGCTTTCAACGATTGACGATTGAATTTGGCTCTTGCAAGGTCAATCAAAACATTGGATTTATCTTTTAAGATTTGGCATCAATGAATTCATTGGAACAATAATTTAATTGATTATATTTAAAACTGCTTAATTCTAATATTATAAACTGTAATGCATAATTTCTATAAATAATACGTCAAAATTAGTTTCCCAAATTCCCTGCCATTAAAAAATATTTTTGTCGAATAGCTTTTACGCAATGAGTAATACTTTGAAAGTTTTTATTTTATTCATAAAGAAAATAGTACCTAATGAAATGTTTACTTATCATAGAATGGAATAGACGATTCTACAAATAATTAGTTTTTATTTAAAATTTTTAATTTTAAGTACTAAACTTAAAATTAGAAATAAAATTAAACAGAACAAATTTAGACATACCAAGTCATTCCTTTTAAATATTTTTTTTAAGATTTTTGATGAAGTTTTTTTTAATTTACAAGATTTAAACTTTTGTTTTTACATAAAATAAGAAATTCTAAAACACATTAATTGTGTAGTAATTTTTCTAACCAATTAACAATACAAATAACATATTTTTAAAATAATTAGATTTAAGAATCAAAGATTTGCTTTTGAATGAAATGATCTGTAAAATTCTTTTAGCAAAAAGATTATTTTAAAACTTTTTCGAGATAAATTTCATAAATGATGAATTTGAAAAATATGTTTTTAGAAGTAAACTTTTGTTTTTGAACAAAATTAGCCATTGTTATTATGACGTAAAGAAACTTTTTTTTCAAAGTCGTAACAAAATTTTGGTCTACATCAAAATAATTGCCATTATTTAGAAAAACTATACAATAAAGGCCTTAACACTAGCGTCAAATTACAAAAATTTGAGACCATTGATACATACACATCTGTAAATAAATATATACACTGCAAAAAAAATCGGTAAAAAAAACTGAAGTATCTACTAAATATTATTATTTAGTAGTCTCGTGTAAAACTACTGAGAATTAAAGACAGAAAATATTATGCAAAAATGGAAAAAAATATTCACAAAAGAATCACCAATTTTACACAAAAGAAGTAAGTAAGTGTATGTTAAGTTTACATATTAATTAATTAAATAATCTAAATAATACATAGAGCATAATAATAAATAGGTATTGATTTTAAAGGCAAGTCATGTATAAAAAAGTAGGCTTCTTAGGGTCTATTTTGAAATTTTAGTGGTAACCTGAAATTCAATCTGCTTTACAGAACGTATCTCCTTAATCTTTCAGGCTTCAGAAATATTACTAGAATAAATCAAAAATAAACTGATATAGTCAAATGAGTTCATGAAAAAAAGAAAAACGTTATCTTAGTATTTTAATATGATTTGAAAATTTTCCAATGTTTTATGGAACAGCAATTTCAGATTATTTTCTTTAATATAGCGACACAAAATTCAGAACATGAATCTAGAGCCGAAAATAAACTGAGACAGTTCTGTGAAAAAATTACGGCTTCGCACAAACGATATCATCTTAACCTATGTATTACAATTTGCAAATAATATTCCCTATTGCAGCATTTTTCCTCTAAAATATTATCCAGAGAACAAAGCTTTTTTCTTAAATTTATAATGTTCCCACGAAATATTGCAAAAATGAGAAAAATCGAACGAATAAAATAGAATAAATCTAAGTTACAACTACGAAGAGATCAACGAAGAAAAAAGGTTCAAACGTGTTTTCATTGCATGTGATGTCTCTGGAGATACCTGGATGAATAAATACGGGAGATTTTTATTTACGTTGCCATGGTAACTAGAAGAAAAAGAAAATGCACCTAGATACACAAACAAAAGAAGATACCAAGAATATTTATGAGTGTCAAATTTTGAAATTCAAATTGGCAACAGAAATTGATCTCATTTTAATTAAAACGAATTGATTTTCAAACGACTGCATCCACTTAAAAAATCGTAAATGTGGGGGAGGGGGGTTTCGCCTAGAAATTTGAAGCTTGAAACGAACAATAAAAGCTAAACTAATGTGGAAACTAACAAAATGCTCTCCCAACTTATTTTGGAAAATTTAAATTAAAAGATCCTGAAGATTTAATATAACATTCGAAAAAGTTGCATTAGGTGAAATAAAAATGTAGGATTTGAAGAAAAGTGTTTGAAAAACTGTCGTTCAGTCAGAAAACCATAATTTCTCATATTCGACAATTTCTCTCGTTATTATTGATTTTAAGGTTTTAAAAATAATACTATGTTTAGCAATACTTGATGCAACTTGATCCGACACTTTTCAAGTCGCAACCCTCCTAATAATTCTTGATATTTTTTACAGACAAAGTGCATATCTTTTCCGAAAAATAAATATATGCTAAATCAAATATTTTTTAATGGTGATATCTAAAAAGGATATATATTTTTAATGATGGTTCTAAACAAAATTATCTGTTTAGTTTAGTGGTTAAAGGCACATGCCGATTTGACTGGAAAGTAAAGGTGGCTTGTGCGCAGTCCTGACCCCATTACTAAGATCATTCCTTTGAACATGAAATTATGAAGCTTCAATCTCCATGACCCACCTCTCCCACAATCAGTTATCGCATTTTTTCTACTTAAAACAGAAAATGGAACAATAAATTAATTTTCTTACAAAAAAAAGAACAATAAATTAATATTTATACAAAAAAAATCAAAATAAACAAACATAGATGTTTATTAGTTATTTTACATAGATATTTATTAGTTTCTTTTCTTTTTTGTAAGAAAAAATATTAAGTTCTTTAGTTATCTTTCCTTCAATTGTTTTTCAAAAGACTAGCGAAGATAATTAAAATAGTAACTCTCCATAAAAAACATGGAATACCACTTAAAAAATACACTCTTATCTCAAATTAATTAAAATCCTTTTTAATGCAGAGATGGAATTCTTTTCTTGTCATTTTTTCAGCCATCTTTAGTTTTCTATCGAAATTGTTCTATTGAGAACACGCATTTTCTCCTTTTTTTATATAGGAAATAAAATACTACTTTAACAAAGAGAACACTCTCTTGAACATGTGATGATTTGTTCTCCTAATTTCACCAAAAAGAATCAACTATAATTAAACTCGTTTTTTCCCTTAAAGTTCTTTAAGTCTTATGTTGTTTAAGTAATGAGTTAGATTTGTCTTCGAAGATAACGGAGAGATCATTTCTGTTTAAATAAATTTTCATAAAACTTAAAGGAAATATTTATTCATTTCCTGGATAAATTTCTTTTTACAAGTGATTTTTTGTGATATGTTTTTCTATGAAACATTATTAATTCTTATACATAACTTATTAATTAAGATTAAGAAGTATGTTTGATCAAAATGATTATTAATTGTTTTTTACCTTTTAAGCACATGTGTAACGAAATAAAAATTTTGAAAATATCTTTTTATCCCTTAGTCATTATTCTTAATTTTTTTGCAAATTTAAATGGATTTTAAAAAATTTGTTTTTTTCATTATCATTTCATTAAGCTGTAGTTAAAAAATTTGAATTAATCTTTAAATTTTAATTAATGTCATATTTGAAATGTCTTTAAGTAATTTTTATAAAATCAGAATGTGTATAAATCATCACACGAGGGAAAGGAAAGACATTTTTTTTAAATTTAAGGCTATCTCTCTTGTAATTGGATACTTTCAAGTGACGTTTGTTGATTCAGAAGCCAATCAGGTTCCTCACACACGCGTGACGTCGCTTGTAGGCATCCAATTGAATCTGATTTAAATCACATGGTTAGGCATCATTACTTCACTTCATCTCGGTTTGCAAGCACCCAATTACGTCAAAAAAAAATTTATTAACTACTCATTTAAAACGTTTAATCATCCCTACTTATAACGTCATAGAAATACAACATGTTTGAAATCTTTATGCAATGTTTTCTTAGAATTATTTAACTCTTACGAAATAACAAAAAAAAACTTAACTTCGTCCTTTCCAGAGACTGGGCAATTTGAATTCACAAAAATACCAATACGGTGAAAATGATTCGCCAGGCAGTCGTGACCCACCGCAAATCTGATTCCGCTTTTTCACTGGGTTGATCCGAAATATCTCGGTCCAGGCTGTTCCTCCAACTTCCTTAAGAAATACGAGAAGTGAGCAATGTTTTTCAATTTTGTCTCATCAGATTTCTGGTATAAAGTTTAATGGAATGATTGAAGTTATAAGTATTGGGCTGTTGCATTATTTAACTGCCCTTCTTAGCCAGCATATCTGTCTATTTGTTGCCATAAATATCACAATCTCCTGATATACATTGGAGTGTTATTTTCGTTTCTATGTCCCCAAACTCTCCCGGAAAACCCGACAATTCAGGATATTTTTCGACAGGGGTATTTCTTTAGATCCTACAAGCCTGAGTGGCAGCTTTCGAGTGAAATAGAATCACCACCTTATTGTATAAAAGTCTGGGGAGAAGTTGCAAGTAGTTTTAGTGCCACATAGTTAGCCATAACATCACCATCAAAGACTGTTTTTTTAATTTCAGACAGGCACATAAAAGGGAAAGATGGAAGAATATATTCCTCCATTAATCCATTTCATTTCGATACGATATCGAAATAATGTATCGATTTCAACCCCTCAATATATCGTTTTTCAAACCTTTTAGACTGTACTACACCCAAACTGTTGGAAAATGGCCGAGAACCAATCCTGGATTAAGAATCACCCAATACCAAGTTTTTAAACGCATAAGTGACGCTTATGATAATGCTACAAACATAGAGAACTCTGTTATAGGATTTAACTATTCTGGTGGGTCTACTACTCCATTTGTACTAGTGAGTCTACTTTCCACCACTTCGTCTACAATGTAAAAATTCTAATAAAAATCCAAGAAGTGTATAAATCGAAAAAAAGTGAAATAATTTATGCAAACTCAAATACATTTATTCCTATTCATTATCCCCAATACATTTATTCCCTATCCCAAAGGAACAGAGAAGTAATAAAAAAAATCCAACTCATGAGCCTTCTAGTAATGATCTGTATGCTAGTGATTTGACATACCAATGTGTTGCAATCCTTTTTTTTTTTACAATAAAAACAATGGTTATTTTGGATTGTACCAGATAACAGCTGTGGCAAATTCTTCCTCCAACATTAAAGGCATTATCGAATGAGCTTCTCTAATTCCAAAATCTAAGAATAAGAAAACAATTATTTTTTTTAAAGTGAAGATTTAACAAAAAGCCCTTAAAAATTAAATTGAAGCAAGCGAATAAATTTAAACCCGTTTGTGTGAAAAGCAAAAAAAACTGCAAATAAATATTTAAATTAGGGAAATCAGAACTGGAATTCCGAATTTTAATTCAAAAGATAAAAACAATCTAAACAAAAATCAAATAAAGCAGTTTTTTCTATCCAGATATCGCAACCTTTTGAGACCACATTACGCCAAACATCCGCTTCAACAAAAGATATTGTCATGATAAAAGTTGAACCTGACCAATGGTGTGAAACTTAACCAGCTGAAACAATCCTGCATAAAAAGTTTTAATTTAAGTTTGAATTTAAATCGTCATGTTTCACTAACATTTTCTAGAGTTATAATACAATAATTGTACTTAAAACGGTTAAAAAATTTACTGTTGCACTTCTTATTATATAATTTTGAGTTCATTTTGGGTTAATCACTGTCTACTTAATCCCTTATTCATAATTATTTTAATATTTTCCAGGTTGGTACGACTCAGGGAGCAGGTGGCACAAATTAAGTAAACCAGTTTCCTAAATCGTATCTTTCCCAAGCTTGGTGAAACTATTAATGTTTATTTCTTGATGCACGATTATTATTATAAAATAAACAATTTTTTACCCGATTATTTATATTTTACAATTAAAATATTCAAAAAATAATTGTAATTTATTTGTGACGGATAAAAATTTAAATGTGAAAAGTGGTACTGAATTTTAAAATAAAAACTTAACGGAACAAATAACTTTCCGTAAGTTTCAAGTTCATATAAAATGTAAAATTCTATTTTTATTAATATTATGAAAATGAAAATTACCCTAAAAAATACAATAAAATACTGTAAATTGATTTTCGGTGCACAGTTAATTACATAAATTAAACTAAAACTGTTTCGTTATCTGTTATATTTTTATTTTTTTATTTCAGAATCCATTGATACTGTTAAATGCTCTAGCGATGATCAGATTGCTTGAGTTACTATTGGCTCAAGTAGACAGCTGTTGGCGAGTTCCTCTAGACATGACAAGCTCGAATAAAATAATACAACTTGAGAAATAATCACCACGCGTTTCAGGTGACTTCACTTTTCCTTCCCAGAAGTGGAATCGAAATTCCCGGGATAGAACATCATGTCAACAGATCGATAAGCATCGAAGAAAATCCACGAAATAGTATGTTCGTCTCTAACTCAGAACTGGCGAAAGAAAAATTGCTTACCGCAGATATTTAGATTATGAAAAACTTGACCACAAATTAGATTCTCAAATCTGAGTTCCCATCATAGGCTTCCTTTGACTTCGTTCAACCATTTATGACACGAAATAAATATTTAAATTATTTAAATTTGAATGCAAAAAAATGGAATTTAGAATTACGTGTAAGTGAGATAGTATGAAAAATTTTATAGTTTTATGCAACAAAATGTAAAATTAAAATTTATCGAAGCATAACTTATTTTTAATATATATAACACCAAGAAAAATTAGAATTTCATAAGTTTCCATCTGAAATTAGTTTTTAATAGAATTAAAGATTAAAAAAACACCTTTGTCAATATTTAAAGTAAAATTTAAAAAACAATATTTATGGAATAAATATTCTTTTGAATAATAATGAATATGCATATGGAATAAATGAATATGGAATAAATATGAAATCGGAGATGAATATTAGCATAATTTTCATTTCCTACGCATAACATTTATTTTTGAATGAACTATGCAATTTTTTAAGAAGATTTAAATTTTTAAACTAGTTTTCCTATTTAAGAATTATCCGATTGTAGAAACGAAAAAATTCTCTTTTAAGACCTGCAAAAACTTTCAGAGACTAGTAAAAATTGCACATAATACATAATTAAGTTAAAATAAACAAGCAGAGTATTTTACAACCTAAATAAAATCTTTTATTTTTTAAAACAAATCTAGCTCTAAATAATAAACTAAGCAATTAAACATGTTACTATAACAGACTATACATTTAATTAAAGATACGTAGGAGTCTCTTCAGATACAACAGAAACCAAACAACACCAATTATCTCAAACGTATTTAATATGTTATTTATTGCATTTGTTATGTATTAGATCATTTCTAAAAGTTTCCCTTCGTTTTTTTCAAACTCTAAATTAAAGCCATGCATCTGCATTTCTAAAAAGAAGTCTAAAATAAATAATAGTGCTGCCATCTATTTATTAGATATTAAACTAAAGTACAAAAATTCAACAGAAACATACGAGAATATCGCTGTTAAATAAATTTTGCTACACATAACTAAGTCTATATCATAATTTACTAGTGAATAGATATCGTGATTTAATTCTTAGACTTCCTGCCCTTTTCTCCACGTGATTTCGAATCTTAGTGGCCGGAACTCGATAACTTATGTCGTGTGAGAGACAGTAACGAAATCTTAAATATTTATTATAATAAATAACTCATTTCTTTGATATTTTCTCTCCAAGTCTTAAAATATTTCAAAACATTTTCATTTACATCCACTAAAAAAAATTTCTGTTAAATTATACAGGGTAATAAAGCTTAATAAATGGTATGTAACAGAGTGGAAAAAGGTAACACAGTGAAAGAATGACAATAGAGCTGAATTTTAAATATTCTTGCTTTGTAAATTATAGAAATTTTGCCTTACAAATATTGATGCCTCTTTTGTTTCTTTTAATTAGCTTATTATGTAATGGAATAATAAATTAAAATTCAATAAATAAAAATCAATAAATAAAGTTCCTACTTTGTTACCATATAGGTAACAAAATGGAAAAGTTACGTTAGAAAAAAGCAGCTGAAAGTCAATTTAATTAGACAGGTTCAATTAAAAAGAAGAAATGCTTACATGAAACTGAAAAACTTAATTTTATCATACCATAAAAAATCAAATTAACATTAAGAGAATAAATTTAAAACAATAATACTAGCGACAAAGGAGAATGTGAATAAAGCGTCCTTATTTTGGGAAAACCTATTTTCTTAAAATACAGCAAATATAATGGCAATTATTAAAATGGCTATCTTATCTAAAAATAGGACCATCCAGGAAGCCATTGGGCCCATTTTTGTCCACTGAATAGAAATATAGCATAATAATTATGGTAACTGAGTTGAAAAAAACATTAAAAGATTTCGTTTTTACTCAAAGTAATTTTAAAAATGCATGTATATTACAAACTGTGCTGTATATTACATATAACGCAATTTTTACACTTAAATAAATTAAAAATATTTTCAATTAACATTTGATTTAATTGCAATTAAATACGAGGCAAAGAAAACTGGAATATACCAATTATGCTGTATCTGACGTATTAAAAGGTATAACACAGGCATTACTTCTTAAATACTAATTTCTATCTATCTACATTTATTAAAAACGTATAATAAATTAGTTTGAATGCTTGAAAATGTTATTTAAAAATTTATGTCTGTAATTGAAATTGCTGAAAGTCATGGGACATTAAAAGTACAAGTTTGTTGAAAATGATCAATGACACAATACGTTGTGTATCGGAAAACTTACAAAAATATATATAAGTAACATAATAGAGACATAATGCTTTATTTAGGTAAAATCATGTTCACATAAATCAGCAAATGCGTTTTAACATTGAAATTGAGTTGACAAGGATATATGATCAGTCAACTAAAATTTTGTTTAAAAAAAACTGAAGCAAAAGCGAATTTAGATTTATTTTTCAAATTTTTTAAATAAAATTTCTGTGACCGTGAAAAAAACCATTCAAATATTTTGAACTAAAAATTTTTTCCATTTATCACTCATCAAATCACCAATTAAAAATATTTAATAAAAAAGTAACGGTTTTTTATAGTATGTTAAGTGATAATGCAATGCAAACGGAATACGTCTTGTCAGATAATCTAGTTCAAAAGCGTCTCCACCGAAGATTTATAGAACCGTAAACTATACCGAAAGCGTTACTGAGCAAGGCCAGTAATAGTATATAAGAAATAATAGTCTGTGCTCAAAAACGATAGTGTCTTCTCCAAAGAAGCTTTAATCGCTTCGATAAATCTAAAAAAAATACTTTATGAAAAAAAGATTTGGAACATATTTTGTAAAAAAAACACTCTCAGTTTATTTTCTAAAAGGAAATTCAAATCTAAATTGGTTTAAAATGTAAGAAATGTTTTCTTAGCAGGATAACTTTTTAAATATATAATAATTTAATTCCAAACACATTGAGCAAAATTTCTAAAATACAGCAACCAAATTCAAAAAACCATAGCTTTCATTGACTTTATTTTAAACACGCGCTCTGTTAATAAAAGGATAAAGCCCTTTCATAAAACAATTCCCACAACACAAACAGTTCTAGATGATTTGAAACATGCGACTCACGAATTGGTTGTCATAACAACAGAGAAACGGGTGCTATTTCTCTCTCTAACATTTTATAGCCCCGATTACAGCCTCTCAACAATATCAAAACTGCTCGATTACATTTACAGCCAAACCTTTGCTGTCATCTTCAGCTGTATTTTGATAACGAAACGATAATCAGAATTCCTCGGGCGGCTTAAAAGCCCTCTCTTTTGTTGTGGGCACGCATGCCTGCCAAAATGGTGGCTATGCAAAGCTCGTTTAGGATTCGATTCGAATATATGGAATGATTTTCTTTCTAAAAGTGGCAAATTGATTTAATACTTGTGCAAAGAGATTAAGAATGTTAGGTATCTTAGTTTTGAAACTCATGGGACTTTTCCTTTTAAATAATAAATTTTAGCGAAGGAAGAATGAAAAAGGTTCAGTAGAATTACTTAATTAAATTTTAATTAGTTGTTTTAATTGGTTTAATTTAAACGACAGCTATTTTCTATTAAAAAATTTGCTTACAAATGTTTGAATTAAAATCAACTTTTAGGATAAATGTCAGGTTTAAAAAATTTATTTTAAAACTGAATAATATTTGGTTTATATATTTAATTTACGACGGAGTAGTGTCTTAATATTTAGTTTACAACGGATTAATGTCTTTATTTAGTTTAATGCAACTTGTAAATAATATTCGGTTACAAATGACATAAAATTTAATATTTGTTTTACATTAATAATTAGGCAGCTAAAATTATGCCTAAATAATTCTTTTATCTGATGACATCTTTTAGTTAGCGCAATGTGAGGTGTTCTGTAATAAGCACCTTTAATATATAATTTAGGTCAGTATGCTCATTAGAGGTCACAAATAAATACTTAAGCAAAGGGGAAAAACAGAAACAGCGTAGAATTACTATAAATCACTCGTAGGAAGGTGAGAGTGAAAACATCAAAGTCTGTTACCAAAGGAAACAGAGAAATCTATTGGCTATTATTAAAAACAGCTTCGAATTTCATTTTCCAATCAATTTCTTCCACCAACTTTCCGCCACTAGAAATTCGAATCTGCTTTAAAAAAAGGGTATGTTTATTCAGAGAAAATACGTTTTTGTGTTTGATTTCGTAACTTCAAATATAGTTTGCACTTATTAATTAACATATTTGAGATCACCCCCTCAAGTTCTAGAACGTGAAAATCCGATCACTAGATCAAAAATTATTCAGGGTAGTCTGTTTTTTTTAAAAGCGCACTGTACTTAAATTCTTTTTATGGTTTCACTATTGCACAGTTAATCGATTTAAAAAGTAACAAAAAAGTTACAAAACATCTATCTCAAAATTATTTATCTGACTACTCATGCATCATTTAGCACAAATCAAGTAAGTAGTTTTACATTGCTTTTATTGTACTCTAAAAAGATTTATAAAATATATTTATTAATAATAGCATCTATTGCCTAACCAGGAAAAAATATAATAAATTCCAAAACGAATCATAATTTTCTCAAAAAGTAAAAATTTCCTTTTATTTGACATTCCGATTCTCAATTATACAATTTTAATATAAATTCACTTTACAAATTCAAATACAAAATCTCTCTCATTGTTAATAAATATATTGAATATATATATATGAAATCTATGAAAGTGATGAAATATAATAAATATATGATAAATATATATTTATGATTTATATAACAAATACAATAAGTGGTGAAATATGGCAAATCAGATAGTTTAGAGCATCAAGAAGGTCACAGTCGACATTAGAACATTCTACGATAAGCCATTCGAGCGGGATGAGTGAAAAACGAAAGGAATTTTCTGATTGGTTAAGCGATAGCCATTGTTTTAAATTTAATTTTAGACAATACAATTTTTCAAATATTTTAAAGATATCATTAGTGATATTTGCTTGCTTAGAACAAAAAGAAAGTTTATTTCACGTACTTCAATACTTAATTATTTTTTATTCGTTGTGTCAGATAAATTCACTGCTCAACATTAATGTGGTACCATTCGCTGATTACGCCGCCAAATTAATATTCCGAAGTTCCCAAAGTTGTCGGATACCACCTGTTTATTTTGTTTATTATTCTTTTAAATCGTATTTCTATAAAAGTGAATAACTTAAAATCAACGGTAATTAAAATGAAAAAAATTAGTTACATATTTAAAAGCGAAATTAATGGGAAAGTAGTAGGTACTGATTCACTAGCGAGAGACGTAAAAAAACTTCATACTATTACTGACGCCAATGATTCTTATTTAATTTAGGTAATACATGCATATTGATGTAATAAGCTATGTTCTAAAAGGCAAAATAAAGGATTAAAAGCACTTGTTCGCTTAGAAGAACCGTTGACAACAATGATGCTTAATTGATGTTGATTATGTGTAGTAATTTAACTTTTAAAAAAATAATAACTTGTCTAAAAACAATGATAATGGAGTTAATTGTTAAGTTACTTATTCATTGTGGGAATATTATTTTTCGTCACATTATTATTGATATCAATGATTAATTAATATCGGTTATATGTATTAATTGAGATTTAAAAAAATGAGCCACGTGCTAAAAAGTAAAGTTTGCGGTTAAAAAGTTTATGAAACCACAGAAAATCGTCGTACGCAGATAACGTTTGATTAGTTCTGCTAATATGAACTACCGGTACTATGGTAATTGGTGCAGTTTTAATAAGAATTCTAAAACGGATTTTCAGTAGTTTTAAAAAATATTTTTCCAGTGATAGCAAAAATAGTGCGTTAATATTTTAGAATTAAAAGAACGTTTTCCATCACTACTTATAAGTATTTAACAGTAAATATAGGTAAAATGAATGGTCATGCTTCAAAGTCCTTCTCAAGGTCTTCAAACAGTTCTCTTTGCTTTTAAAATTTCGGCTTTAGTTTGCTGCCACAGCTAAATATATTTCGAAATAATTTCAAACGTTGAAGGGTTATGCAATAAGCACCAAATATACTAATATAAAGTATTATATCGATATATTTGGTGATTATTAAAACCTCACCAATGCTAAGCAGTTTTAATACTGATACTGTTGAAACCAGTGTCTTACACTTCCTTGAAAGGGATATGAACCGGTGAAAATTACATGATGCGATAAATTTTGACTATCATAAGTTGGTCCAAAATAATATCATCACCCCAAGTGATGCTAAATGTAGTTAATCCGGCTATATTAATTAAAAATTTTAGTGGAGAAACCAAGTAAGTGACATTTTCAGCGAGGCTATAATCAGGTAAGAGGAAAAGAAGGTGGTCTTCGAACTATTTTATTACCTATGTATTAAAAGAAGGAATAATTCTTCGTCTTATTTTATTTACCACTATCTAATTTGATAATAAAATCAGGCCTACATATTAAAAACTTATGTGTATTAGTTACGATAAAATTAAAATGAAAGCAAAACAATTTTGTTACGTTATATATACCTATAGTTTTGCGAGGAGTTTCTGTGATTTTCACTGATTCATAAATACCCCTAAAATGTCACTTATCTGTTTCTTCCACTAAACTCTTCAATTCTCTCGATATATGCTTTTCAGCTTTGTGTATGATTTCGTAGTGTTGGCCAGCACTGATTTATTGATTTTTTTTATTCACTTCGTACGATGAACGGACATTCAGCTGATCTGTTCTAAAACTAATTCACATAACAAACGTGGAATAAGGTCATTATAAATTCGCCAATTACGCCACCTAGGTACAAGATATCTATTACGTAAATATAATTCACTATTCATAAATTAAACCATAATCATAAATTTAAGCAGCGTTGTTCTAAAATAAGAATAAATCTTATCTCGTGGACGCATTTCATGGAAAATGAATTGCCCCTACTTAAAATGTGAAATCAATTCTGATAATAACTTATAGTCACACAGCCTAATAAGCATTTGCTAGACCCCATAACTTTGCGTACTTCCTCCTTAAGTCCCTGGAATAAATTAATAACTCATTATAGCGTCCGTTTCATGTATCAAAATACATAACTAAAAAGATGACAATGTTTAATGACAACTTATACGTCAATAGATGTTTGAGTTATAGTGTTAAGTGCTTCTGATAATGATATAGAAGGGCCTCATTAAGCAACTTCATTTTAACATTCGTTCCTATTCGGAAATTTTCAGAACTATAAGAATGACTTAAAATTTCAATTTATTGTCTAGAGCTATAGGTTGAAGTTTCACATTCAACGCTATAGAAAACGTGTTAAGTATTGCTTACGAGTGTTTTAAGAAGAAGTAATTAGAAAAAGGAGAAATCAAATTATAATTATTTTTAATAAAACCACCATCATTAACATCTTGGCGCTCAATAAGATTTTGTGTCATTATTTTTTGTTGGTTGCCATTTTCTTGTACTTAACAATTTTAATAAATTGCTTAAAATATTCATGAAAATACTCGAATAAAAAGTAAAAAACCAGTAATTGAATTACTGTTTACGAAATTATTTTATTATTATTGAAGTGAAAAATCACTTGAGGACAATACGTAGGTTGTTCAGTAATCAAAGTACATATTATGTGTTCTCAGAATCCTTATCAAAAATGGAGTAAAAAACGAGACACATTAGTGATCACAAATATTTCAGTACAAAAAAAGATTAAAAAAATTTAACAAAACCTGAGAAATGAGTACTGAAAAAGGCTCTCTCAAAGATGCAAAGCCTGTTTTATTTCTGAAGAAGAATTTAATTGCGATTATTAGAAATCTATGTCGAATTTCTTGTGTCAAGTTTCCCAAAGAAATATTAAAAAATTAATGTAAAATTTCGTTACATTAAAATTGGTTTTAGTTCTTCGTCTTTCAATATAGTTCTGTTAGATTTTATCAGTTTTTGTTCTAACTTAAATATTAATTTACAATGACCAATGTGTATAAACTTTTAATCTGATTTTTGTTTGTTAGCTTACAGCCCTATTTCACCAAAATCTAATTTCAAATTTAGTGCACGTTCTTTAATAATTTTACATGCCTTCGCTTGATTATGTTAGGTAATAAAAATCAGCTAAGCAAAATCAGCTTGTTGGGACGTCCCGGAATCATTAATTATAATTTTTTTTAAATAATAAGTTTAATTTGTTTTTAGTAAGGCATTTAAAGCTAAATTCTATAAATCCAAATAAATTAAAGTGAATGATAATAGAAACAGGAAAAATTTTTGTATGTACAGAAAAAAATAAGGTGTGTATACTATTGTGCAGATCCATATTAAAAATTGCTTGCTTGTGATTAATCTTAACTAAAATGTGATGACTGCAAACAATAACATCATTTTCATTGCTTGGTCAGTATATAGGTTTTCCTTTTTAATGTGATGAGCTATCTTTCTTAATCATATAATATAAACCTACAGTTCTTGCTATCTAATTACAAAAGGAAACTATGTGGGACCACTGGGAAGCGCAACAAATAATAATTTAAATAAATCATAATTATGAAAACATTTCTCAGTTGTTTCAACTACGTATCATTAATTATTATTAATTTATTAATTATTATTTTTACCCCTTATATAGACTAAATATTCAGCTATTTTATTATTTTTAATCTGATAGTAAGCACATGAACTAAGTGCAAAGTTTTCTATTTACATCTTTATTAAACGTTGCTTCATAATTTCCAACGTTTGTTAATTTTGAAGACAAACTTATATTGCTTTCCTAATTATATTGTTTTCTAAAAATATAGTCATCCACTTGGAAATAAGTTATAGCAACAAGTTCATCTTTCAATATTTTTAAAACATAAGGGAAAGTACTATTCATTAACAACTTTTTTGATTATATTAAAATTATAAATTAAAAATATTTTGTTCATCAATTAAAAGTACAAGTACATTTATTATATTTAAAGGAAATAAAACATCAAAACTTAGTTAATTATTCTTCAACAATATGAAATGCAACATTTTATTTCATTGAATCAGATAAACTATATAACGGTGTCTTTAAGTATGATTTATTGATTTCAAGAATTAAATACCTGCAAGTGATGTCAGCGTGACATTTGTCAATTCAGAAGTCAATCACTGTAGTTTGCCCTAAAAGGTACTTTTTTTAATTTTTTTTATTATGGTTTTGCAATAATATAACACCATAATTGCAAATAATTGTGACTTTTTGATATTTATTATTATATGCTTCCGCTAACTAGTTTTAAAAAAATCCAACAATATTAACGCTGAAATAAATTTATCCTACTTAATTCCGTTTGTCTTATCGGGATAAATCTTATCATCATGCAAGAAATATTTTTAAAATCTCTTACATTCCAAAATAACACATTAATTAAGACTTCATTTCCTTTACGCGTTTTTTCATTGTTTTCTTAATCTCTTCATAACTCTCCCATTAATTATATATATATCCGATGCCACACAAAAGAATAAAAAACTCAACCAAATAATATTCGAAAGAAATCGGTCTTTGAAATATCGTTTGATTTCGTTTAATTAGCAGACGAAATATAATTACAAGTAAAAGCCCTTCATCCTCCTATCCGTTTCCTGAAACGAGAAAAGCACTAAAGAATACATTGTTAGTCTTTTTCCTCTCAAATACAGTTAATAAGTCAAAGAAAAGACAGTTCGGGAAAGTAAGGCAGTTAATGCAGTCATTTGTATTGCCGGATGGAGTGAGCTAAAAGCTAAAAAAAAAGGAGAAAAAAGGTTTGAACTGAATCTGGGTAAAAATTATATTTTGTTGGGATATCAACTTTTAATTAACCTTTTATTGTTAATAAGTCTTGCTTGCTGGAAGTAGTGTAATCTGATACCATTATTTAATGTTGATGCATTACTTTTGAGTTCAAATATTAATTAAATAAAACTATAAGAGAATTAATATTAATTTCATTTTGTGTTTATTTGAGGTAATGAAGAGTTATAATAAAGATAATGACATAAAGGAAAAATCAAATAAAATTAGCTTATGAACGTAACTTTTCAAATAAAAATAATATCCACTGGTTATTTTTGTCTAAAAATTAAGTTCAACGTTAAAAAATTTCAGAAAACTGTCTTTTAATGTATAAAAATTAAACTTTAAAATATTTTGGTTTCTGTTAAATAATTAATTTAACTCACTTGTATCTTATTAATCCACTCGTATGTCAAAATGCGAAAAATAAGTTTTATTTAAAATAAAGTGCATAAAAAGTCGTTCATTTAAAATACAATTTCTCAAGAACTATTCAACCAATTATGTTCAAATTTTGTATTTTGCGACATAAAATTACGTATATATTTAGAAATACACAAAAAATAAATTTAACACTGAGGGATTAAATGGGTTTTACATTATATCGTAGAAAAAAGCAATATACAGTTCCCAATGCACTGTAAAAAATTCAGGATCAAATTACCGTAAAAAGTACATGTACACAAGGTTCCGGTACTTTTTAGCGTAAAATCCATTTTTACCGGAACATGTTGTGGAATAAAAAATTTGATAAACCGTAATTTTCACAGTAATAATTACCAATAAATCTCTGATATAACTAATTAAATAGATATAACTATAAAATTACGGTATAGTATTTCTAGGAATTTTTACAGCAAAATGAATTATCCGGAAGATGCATTTAAAGTACCGGTACTTTATACCGTAATTTTTTACAGTGTATTGAGTATAGCTATCAATTTGGATATGAAATTTCGATTTGCTAATTAAATGAATACAAAATTCGTTTATTGTTGGAACTATTTAACTCATTTCTAGTTTATAAAACTAGACAAATGTATGACTAATAAAAAGGAGGATATTTTTATGAAAAGACGCAATATAATAATAATAATACAAATAGCTTACATGCCAATGGTTGAAAATGTCATGAGAGATAATTTGAAAGAGATTTAAAGTCAGAAATAGTTTTATTCTTTATTAGAATCGTAAAATACAGCTCATTTAATGATTCTCAAACTCTCCAAACCTGAATAGAATTTCAGAATTTTTAATTATGGATTAAAAATGCAGTGCTTCGTATTAAAGAGGAAATTCATTCTGAACTCTTTGATGTTGGATAAAACGTGGGAGTTACCATGTTTACGGTTCGTTTGCCCAGTTTTCTTCATATAAAAATAAACGATGAAGCATAATATGTTGGCGCACTTAAATTAAACTTTTTATGCTTAAAGAGTAAAATTAACAATTATAGAAAGACAAACAATATTTTAAAGCTTAAAAATCAATATTATTAATTTAATATTATCACAATTATTAGAATCAATGTTATAAATTTTATTCAAAAATATTATTAATTTAGAATTAATTAACAGATCACGTACAGATAAAAACTTCTCTGAAGAATAACAATGGTTAAATAACAATTTATTAAATTGTTGTTTTTCCACATTCAAACAAAATTAAATAACTATAAATAAGATAAGATCATTAACTGATTTCACCTAACACGGTTAAATAACCAGAATTTTATCACACCAACTAGGCGCACCTAATGAAGCCCCATAGCTCCTTGTAACTGGGTAGATATTATTGCGAAGAGGGTTAATCTGTCATCATCATTAACGACAAAACTATTGTTCGAGTCCCAACCTTGACACCACAATATTTCCTATATGACCTTCAACACATGAAGAGTTTCCAGTTACGGTACTCTTACTCACGGATAAATTACGGCACCATAAAGCTCCTTATCATCAAAAAACCTAGCATTTCTCGGCTCTTACGATAAGTGATAAGCCAGATAAACTAATTAAACCACATTCTACGGTGCATTTGATAGAACACAACCACAATCCATTCCAATGCCCATTATCTAACGAAAAGCTATGTAATGTTAAAACCATGCTAGTTGTAAATCGTTAAAAAACCGTTTAGTTTTGCTTTCATGGTTTCTTAACCATACTAGTTGCAAACGGTTTCCAAACAGTAAAAGTAAACTGTTCAAAAGTAACTGTTTCAAACTGTTCGGAGAAGTATTTTTGATTAGAAACCCAACGATTTCTACATAGGCAATAGGGTGAGTCTCCAAAATCCTGGGACAGTTTGATGTAAATTGCCATTTTAGAGAAAATGTGGCTTATCAATGTATTACTCCAATATCTTCAGTAAAAATAAATTTCTTGTCTTATAACATAGGGGAACACAATTTTTGTTGCATTTATGCAAATACATCATCTTGCTAATTCGACTATGAGACATCTGAAATTAGTTTAAATCTGAATATTTAAATCTGAAATTAGTTTCTGCTCTTGCAGCTACAAATATTTTTAAAAAGACATTTGTCAAAATGTACAAATTTAAAAACGTTATATATAACAGGGTGGTCCCGTAAATATTGCTACAAAAGATGCCTTCCAGAGGGGAGTTAGCGCACATCATCAGGATTGAAATTGCATAGGAATCCATAAGCAAGCTGCTGGGAGCGTTTCATTATAATGACCTGTTCAGAAGCTCACTAAGAAACAGTTTCTTCATATGAAAGTGATCCTAGTGGCGTATAACGACATTTCCAACCATAAAATGCAATGTTTGTAAGTGACACGTAATACAACGTTCTCAGACATGTTCCTATGCAATTTTAAACCTGATGATTTGTCCTAACTCCACCTTGAAGGCAACATTCGTCACAACATTCACGATAACTACTTTTACATATAACGATTTTAAACTTGCACATTTCCACAAAAAATAAACTAAAAATTAAGTTAATACGTAAAATAGACTAAAAAGAGATTAATAGCTTGAGGTGAAAAACCGAAAGCAAATTTGAACTCGGCGGAACGGAAGTATCTAAGATTAGTTATAAATTCTCATATAAACAGAAAACAAAAATAATTAATCCCCAGCGTTATCTTTCGGATATGTAAGCTATTTATCATTCAGTTAAACTTTCATGTAAAAGTTTATTAATTAAAAAACATGTATTTCGAATATGAAACATTAGATAACTAAAGAAACAAAATTCAATTGTTTTTTAAGTTCAATTCAGATAATTTCTCCTATCGTTTAAATTATAAAAAGAAAATTAAAATATTTAAACGTATAGGAATCCTTCCCCAGAAAAATATAAATTAAGGTAATCAATTCCATACGCATTTTTTTTTCTCCAAATTATCTCAATTTTCACAAGCCATAAAATGAAATACTCAGTTATTTTTTTAATGTCTTAATTATGCTCCTCTAACGCGCTTTTCGTGGTTCTTAATTACCTTAATATTAATTCATCAACGTCTCGAAGAGGAAAAAATCTTGTCATTTTCTAGATCCTTTTAGAAAGAAAATTCTTCTGCTTTATCCTTCGCAAAATATTCAATATGCCGGGACTTCCGGATCTTTCATAAATCTGTTAAAATTTGTTAAGGCTAATCGCCCTAACATATTAATAACCTAAAATTAATTTGAATTTTCAAAAACAAAATAATATCCTAATACATTTTATTTTCAAAACAATTTTGAAATGAAAATTTTTATGAGTGCTCGTATTTTCCAAAAAGAAAAGAAATTATGTTTATTATATATATATGTAACATAAAAAGCTTCTATTAATCTTTTTATGTTAGTTTCTTTGCTATAAAACAACTCCTACTTTATTCCGAATTAATTATTCTATTTGAAATACTTTCTCACACTTTTAAAAGCCACATCCTGTTCTTAAATCTATTTTTGGCTCAACTATGCATTTAATTAAGAGCAGGACATATTTCCCTTGCTTTGTGTGGGAACGCGCGATTTCTTTCATAAACCAATAGTAATCCTTATCACTTCCCTTTTCCCCTCAAATATAACAAAATAGAGGGAAATTCCTTTGCTACTTTCCCTAAGATAAAAACTTGAGCACACAGTTTTTGAGTGCGATTTGGAGCTCCGCCTTTGCTAGAAAATGTCTTAAATATACTATGTGAAGCTAATAAAATATTTTTTGCCTTCCAACTGCTATCTGCGTGGCCTAACATCACTCACCATGACTGCTACCCTTTCATATATATATATATACATATATATATATATGTGTGTGTGTGTGTTGTGTGTGGGGGGGGAAGAGAAAAATAATAATAAAAATAACAAGGAAAAAAATCAAGAGAAAAAACAATTCGAAAAAATGAATAAAAATCCGGAAAATAAAAGATATAATCTTACGCGATTATATCCGCACGATTATATCCGCAATAATGAGTGCTTTCTAATATTGTATCAATATGGTATATATTGCTATATTGATACAATATTAGAAAGCACTCCTTTTTGCGGATATAATCACGTGAGCTGATGAAAAGATTATATCTTTTATTTTCCAGATGTATATTCATTTTTTTTCCTTTTTTTAAGAATTTTTTCCCCCACTTTCCTGTTATTTTGATTACTATTTCCCCCCCCCCTTTTTTTCACTGTTCCGTAATTATATATATATTATTATTACTATTATTATTAATTATAATATATATTAATAATGTATAATATATAACATTATTAATTTATTCAAACTAAAAAAAGTAAACTAAATACGCTTTTAGTATCCATTTTATTTATTTAGTTTGCAAATTATACTTAATTTCAAAATTTGGGCAGAATACGTATTACAAAATTTGAAATAGAATAAATTTTGAAGGTCCCCGCTGACCCTCTTGAATATTAGACGATAACATTTATCAACTCTAAAACAAAAAATAAATACTTTTAAAAAAATTATATCTTTTTATGTGTATAAATAGTTTGTTAAAGTAATAGGCTTGAAAAACTCTTTAAGTTATGGTGGAGCAACGTATAAGAATAGTGCGTACAACACATACGAAAAGGAAAGCTCCTTAAAACTTAAATATATTAACGGATCTGTTTCAACAATAGTCATCCTTTTCTTCAACTTATCTATAAGACTCAGCTTTAGTAAGTTTATAAAAATACTTTTCTAATCTTAATGGAGACAAGGGTTGTAACCAAATAAAATCGGGCAACAGATTCTTTTAGAAATAAAGTATTGCTTTTTTCTAGTCACAAAAGTAAATCTAAACTTTTTTCTTTTAAGCTTATCTGGAGGTCGCATGAATGTAGCGAGACAAAATGGTCTTTTCGTTTGTTTTAGGGGTAATTTATTTCTATTCTTATTTGTATTTTATACTCTAAAGTAGAAAAGGAGCAACCATATATATTGTTGTTACCGCGTTTAAAAAAAAGGACTAAGTATGCATTCTTTAAAGATAATGGTTTTACTTGTAGCCATTAATTACTACTTTTAATTAAAGTTTCTTTATAAGTTCATAAAAATTCCCTTTTTTATTCAAAGGATTTTGAACCGATTGAATGCTTTAAGTAGGTGCAAACTGAAAAACTTTTATTAAAAAATATCATTCGTTTTTTTTTTGCATTTGTTTATTTTTTGTTATTGAAAAAAATTATTTTTAAAAACATTTTTAATAAATATGCTTTTTCCACACATCTTAAAATAATGATTGTCGTCTTACCGTCGCATGCATCTTATTGGACACAAAAATTCACATAATATAATCATTAATAAACGAAGGTGATCCAGATAATTATGACTGACAAAAGCATAAAATTATTAAATAAAAGTTAAGACGTTATTTATCAAAAATATTTACTTAACATTCTTTCCTTATATTATTCTTTGTTATTGCGTGTTTTATTTGGTTATTATTCGAAACTAAAGTCTTAAAGCTAAAAGCTTTTTTTTTTCATTTTATAAAGTAATTACATGATGTTATTTTACTACGCAATAATCTATATATATATATATATATATATTTCTCCTACACGGCGACAAAAAAAGCCTCATTACAACTCCCCGAATGGCAACGCTAGAAAATCGACCAATGATTGCCGCTAAAAATGTCACATGCCAAATCTAGCTAAGATGGCTCAACATTTAGCGCTTTTAAAAACGGAAACTGAAATAACCAGAGAGAGCATAAGCTAGGCAGAAGTGAGTAGTCTTTGTCGATAGATCTCTATTTTAGTATTTTGTCGAAAGCGCTTTTTTTCACGAATTTATATATTACGAATTTACTTGACGATTTTTGATTTATTTTACGAATTTATTTGTTTTACTAGAATTTATTTGCTTATGTAGGTTTTTCCATTGCAATTCACTTATTTCAATTTTTAATAGACTATATATCAATTCATTTTTAATAGACTTTTATAGCCAAAATTTTAACCTTTTTAAAGAGATCAGTTTTAGAAATTTTATCTTAAGATTTTATACTATAGCACATTTCTAATAGGTTTAACGAATTACATGTCATTTATTTGAATTCAAATTTATTTTAATGACTTGGTATTCACTAAAAAGATGTAATTTTTTTTTGTTTTCGTGTTTTATATGGATTTGAATGATTGTTTTGAATTCTTAGAATTTTGTGCATTTGCAATGTACCTAAGTTAGTAGCGAGCGAAGCAAACCATATATGATTGCGTAGCAATTTTCAGGGGTTGGAGAGCGTTAGCGAGCAGGGGGCGCAGCCCACTAGTTTATTATAAAAGCGTTTAGTTGGTAAGTAACATTTTAGAATTATTAAATGTTGAAAAAGTTAAGATCCACATATACTTTAAGAACAATGGATAAAAAATAACTATTTAAATATCTAAATCAATATTAAAAATTAATATTAAAAATTATATTTAACACGCTTTTATAGTTACAAACCATAAACTTACAATTCAGATGCTAAATGCAATTTACGACAGAGTCGTCCCGAATCAAGCGCGTTAAAAAAGTCTCAATATTCAGAAGTCGTTATAATACATATATTAAAAATATGAGAATGTGAAAAAACTGTGTACAAAGGGCAGAAAAAATTATAAATAACTGCCGAAAAAATTGTCATCCAATGAAGTGAAATTATGCTGTGCTATCTGATTTTCACAAGATAATGTTGGCTCGGATAAAAATATATGATAAACTTAAACTAATTTCATTTTATATTTTACTACGTCGTTAATATGAATGACTCTTGCTATATATTGATTGATTATTTTCACATTAAGGGTTTACAAATTGCATATTTATTATATTTGATTAAGTATTTATACTTCGTCAAAAAATTATTTAAGGGAGCCGAAAAATGGTGGTTCCATGCTGAATTTTTCTCATCAAATTTATTTTAAGTATACATATGTTTTATCATGTTTCTTTTTTAAATTTTAATGAGTATAAGCAGCTAAGTCAACAAAGTTTACATTGCGTATTTCAGCAAGTTTAACGAGTTAATGTTGGATTTGAAATATAAGCATTCATCAGCGTTTAAAAACAATTCAACTGCCAAGTTATTTTACATTTTTTTAAGAAAAAAAAGCATAAAAATTCTAAGAAAAAAGACAATTGTATTTTTTCTTTCAAACATTATAAAGCGCAAAATTAAGTCGATAATAATGCATATTAATCCATACGCCCATCATTACCGATCATATTATAATCATAAATAGACAATATAAATCCATATTTCTATCAGAGTGAGAAATGGGAAAATAAAATCAACATATTTTCAACCCTAAATTTAAAGTTTAAATGCGGGCGTTTCGTTTCACATTGCTTGCAAACTCATTTTAATTTCGTTAAATTAAATAATATAAGCTCTTAAATAACATTGTCAACAAAATTTACGCATCGAACATTATTATTTAAGTCAAGAGCGCAAATGATGTTAATGGGAAAGAAATATTTCCATTTCGAACAAGTGATTCTGATTTGCATATGAGAATCTCATTAATCTGCTCCTCTTAGCCATCAATTTTGTTTGAAATTCATGCAGAAATAAACGCGTTTAAAGCTTAAATTGCGGATGGCTTTTGATTTTACATTTAAATATATTATACATATGCAAAAATATTACAAGTAGAAAAATTATTTTTAATTTTATGTGAGTATTTACAAACCTTTTGGATTTAAAAGCAATGAAATTTACAAAATTAAATTAAATTTATCTTTGCATGAAGGGCAGTTTATATTTAAGGGAAAATCTGAATTGCGGATAGCGTTTAATTTTACATTTGAATATCTCCCTATCTCTCATATGTAAAAATGCTACAAGTAGACAAATTATTTTCGATTTCAGTATTTACAAATCCTTTCGAGTTTAAGTGCGTGAATATATATATATATATACTGGTTATCATAAATTAAGGAAAATTCACAAAAATAGCGATAACTCTTTCAAAAGTAAGCCAAACCGTGCAAAATTTGCATATGTTGTCCACTAAGAGTAGCTGAGTAAAATTGCAATATGCAAATTAGTGGCGCTGCACTCGGCTTACGTCATCTGCCTGGAGCATAAAAGTCCAAGTTTGAGAGAAAGCACACAAATNTTTTAAAATGACTTTGCACTAGCATTGACTGTTTTGTATAGTTAAAAAATTTAATTTAACTTCAAAATGTCATTTTCCTGGCATGTCCCAAGCAATGTTTCCAATAATAACTAGCTTCAAAACTTCCCATAAATTTTCCAATATCTAATTTTTTTTATCTCAGCCGGTGTAAGCATTTCTAGAATATACGCAAAGGGTATTATTTACAAAAATTTCGCTTAAACAATTTTTTTCTGTCAATAATTTAATTGTCCTAAGAAAATCCGTCATTTTCCTGACTACTTTTATTTAGTGACTTATAACCAAAATAGATAGCGCCAGGAATTAATATCTTATGTTAATAGATTGATTAGATACCCTCCTATCTGAACATGTCTTGTTGCATGAATAAAGAACCAATTTTCTGGCTCAAAATATTTTTCAAGGTGAGTAGGTTTTTATGCTGTCATTTTCCTGGCTTCTTGAAATCATTAATAACAAAAACTACATAGATTTATCTGATTTATTTTAAAAAATTCTGTTGTTTCATGCAGAATGTAAACGTCTTAGGCCAAAATATTAAATTAAAGTAAAGTTATATGCTATGAAATAGCAAATTTGTCATTATCCTGGCTGTCAGTTTCCTGGCTTCTGAATTCCAGGACATTGAAGTGTTACCAAAATTTTTTTTTAACTGGTAATACTGTAATCAGGAAAAGCAAATATTAACCTAATACCAAGTTTATGTATGATTGTAATATGGTTGGATATAATCAATTATTTATTTATTAAATGATTGATTATTATACACAATTTTTTTCTGTACACATCAGCAACAAAAAAAAATTTGATTCTTTCTACTGTGGATAAAAAGAATTAATTTAAGCAATTTATGGTCCATCTAACATAAAGGCTTAAGTTGAGTTACTTACTATTAACTTAAAATGACTGTTTTTTAAACTTCTAAGGTAATATGTCATTTTCCTGGCATTCAAGATTTGGTGAATTTCCATTTTATTTTTTTTTTCTCGAGCAAATGTCAATAAATTATATTTAACGAAAGAAAAATTGGGAAAAAATGTTTCATCTATGAATTTCAGAGGAGTTTTGACCACAGTAGAAAAACAAAATAGGTTCCCAAGTAATAGAAGACTCTTCATCAAATATTTATGTAATTAAATATGCTAAAGGCATGGAGGATGTTGAATAATAGATAAGACAGCAATGATCCAAAATTCTAAACGAGTTGCAGAAAATAAGAAGAAAGCATTGTGTCATGATATATGTAGGAAAATGACAACAACAAACTTTGACACCACATGATTAGATGCTGTGTTGAATTTAAATCTTTCTATACGAGGATTGTTCTGTATAATTATGTTAATTTACAAGCAATTTTAACTCATAATTTTATAAAATGAATTAAAACGCCAATTTTGTTTACGTTACACTATTAATTTGAATATAATTCTAAAATTCTTAAGATTATATTACCACAGTGATATTTCGAAGTTTAAGGATATCCAGCTACGTCCTAAACTTTAATTATTACTCTGTATATGTATATACCCATTATATATACCCAACTGTAAGGAACTAAATAACTTCCATAGGTAGACATAGTTTTGTGAGTTAAATTGTTATTTAACCATTTTTTTCGAGAAATTTCAAACAGTGCATAAAAGGGCTTTTTGATTTGCGTATTTTTGCTGACAGGGAGAATGGGACCAAAATTTCAAGAAACATGCTTCCGTTTGCATTTGTTGTTCCTTTGTTTGAATTTCTTGATGCTTGAATTTCCTTTGCATCATTGCGACTTGAAGAATATAATTTTAATAAACAAAAAAAAATATGTTGTTACGTTCTTACGTAAGCACACTGTTAGAATTTTCCTTCTAAAATTTTGGTATTTTAATTGTATTAGGTGAAAGTAGTTTATAAACGGTTTTTCTCTCAGTTAATAGTTTGAATACCATCTTATTTATTGTAATTTGACCGTTTTGTTTGAATATGGTAAAATAATGAAGTTATTTAACCATTTTTTCCGAGAAATTTCTAACAGTGCATAAAAGGGGTTTTTTTTATTTGCTTATTTTTGCTGACAAGGAGAAAGGAACCAAACAAAATTGGTTCATAATGTTTGAATTTCCCTTACATCATAATACCTCGCAGAATATAATTTTAATTTTAAAAAAAATAGGCTAAGCTTTACAGCAACAGCCAGCTGACGATCATCTGGGTCATGGAGGCTTAGACTCCACATTTTCAGGACCAACAACATGTTAGTACCACGGCTATCTTAACTTTCTACGCCAGTCATAGACCCAAACTATAGTATCCATAGACCCGAAACTGTGTTGACTTCAAGCTGTAACCGAGAATAGAAACCCTTTGTTACAGTTCAATGCCTCTTCATTTTTTTTTAAACAAAGTAAAAAAAATGGAATTAAAGTAATCGGTCGAATCGTTCCTGGTTTCGTATTTAAAAAATTCTGTAATTTCTCCCTTTATTTCATTTAATTTCAGATTAGATGATAAGTTAATAATTTTTGGATGATGACTTCTCCCAAAGGTAACCAAATCTTCTGCTATGTACACAAAAAATCATTTTTGCAACTCACATTTAATTACGCTATTTTTATGACACATTATGTTATCTTCCTGAGACTGACAATTTTTACTATTTTTTTAAAGAAATAATGGGGTTTTTTTTAATTTATAATCAAGCAAATTTATCCAGAGAAGGAAATTTATACTAAATTAAACAACCTATCAAAAACAATTTTTGTTTTAAAATTCTCTCTGTGAAAACGGGGCAGTTTAATAAAAGTAAATTCAATTTATTCCGCAAGTGATGAGAGTTAATGCAATTTCAGCGATCCAAAAATAACCTTTACAGAAAAAAGGAGGTAATCTCATTTCGATAAAGAAAATTACTCTTAGGAAACTAAAGATTAAATAACGAACTAACAGACCGTCAACTTAATATGTAAGCTCCCCAAACAGATTGTGATAACAGTAATTAAAAGCACTCGTTCAAAATCTCTAATAAGCTTATGAGCCTATTGTACAATGATATAAATAAATCAGAATACGAGAGGAAATTAAAATATGAACTTTAATTTCGAAATTCATTAACGTAAGTTAGACGAAATTTTAAAAAAAGGTAACATCCTTCTTGAATGATTATAGTAAAAATAAAATTGTTCGTATAATATCGTAAATATAGTTTAAAAAAATATTTTGATACATCTGAAACACAGTAACTTTTCTTAAGTAAACAGTAGCGCAAATGAAACACAGTTTTTTTTTTTTGGGGGGGGGGGGCATCTGGTCTAAAATGGTTGAGAACCTTAACTACATATAATACGCTCATGAACGTTATTATGCACTATGAGCTTATTCTTAACCACTTCAACCTAACCCCTTTTTATCGTATTAATTTATTCATGATTACTAATTTCAACAGAATCGAATTAATTTACTCCTCATTATTAATTTCAACAGAATCGTATTAATTTATTCATCATTATTAATTTCAACAGAATCGTATTAATCTACTCATGATTATTAATTTCAACAGTATCGTATTAAATTATTTGTGATAGTTACTAAGTCGAAGTTTTTTTTAATTATAGTCATTTTAATTTATAAAGAAAGATCGTTAAAAAAAACATAAAATCAAAACTACTTTTTTATTTTAAAAAAAATCAATTATTTTAAGATTGATTAGTTATTGAAGATTAATTGTTAGTTTTTTGTAAACGAATTATTCCTTTTTTACGAAACTAAAAAAAAATAATAATAATTGTATTATAAAACTATTTTTTTCTCTAAAATTTATCAATAAATTTGCTCCATTAAAATGAAGAAAAAATCGAAATAAAATAAATCGGACACCATAAAGCCAGAACCTACACGACGTCTTATAGCCATTCATTTATTTCCGTGAAATTAAACAAATTGTTACTTAGGATGCCTGAGATAACTGAATTTTCTTCAACAGAATCTTTTCAACAATATCTTTTCAACAGATTCTTTTCGTTTAGTTCATTTGGGATTAGATCTAAGATTTAACTAAATAGAAAAGGATAAAATTTATGGGTAGTTCACTTATCAAAGAAAAGTCAATGAAATCTAAGCAAATCTAAGCTACTTAAACTTTATTTTAATGTTCTTCATTATTCAATTTTTCATTCACGATTTTTTTTCAGGGACAAAAAAAATTCAATAATTATATTTCAAGACTAGGTTTTTTCTTTCTATAAAAATTTAGTAATAAAGGAATATTAGTAAAATAAAAACCCTATGCAAAATAAAATAAATCGGACACCATAAAACAAAGAAAATAAATAAAAAACACAGCTTTAAACTGCTGTTTATAGAAACTTACACGACGCTTTATAGCCCTTCATTTATCTCCTTTAAAATAAAACGAATTGTTGCATTGGATCACTAAGATAATAGTATTCCTTGAGGTCATATTATTTCAGCAGTACTGTACTATTTCAACAGTATTGTTTTAGTTTACTTGTGATAAGATATTCACTAAATGCTAAAAATTATAGACATTTTAGTAATTTAGAAAAGATGGTTAAAAATATAATTTAAACTACGTTTTAATTAAAGTCGCGGTTTTTTTTTTCTTTGCTATCTCATCTTTAAGAGTCGCAGTCGGAGTCTTTATAAGTGGTGGTTTTCTAATCTTTAAGGTAAATTTAAATTCTGAAACAAGAAATGAACTTTTCTCTAGACTCAGACAATAATTCAATTCCTAAATTAGTTTTCTAAAAAGTATAATTAGCTTTCTAGGCGAAGTTTTTCGTGTGCCCATATTGTTCAGTTTCCATATCTGATAATTCTTTTATTTATATATATAGAGAGAGAGAACATGGAAAATAATAAAGGTAAATGAAAAGATAAGAAAAATTATTAAAATTAAATTTTCGTAATTAACTTTCTTCATATTTTCGTCGTTTTTCACTTTTTTTTTAATCCTTTTTGTCATTATTGTGCTCTCTCTCTCTCCCTATATATATATATATAGAGAGAGAGAGAGAGAGAGAGATAC
>NC_092206.1:63414014-63419406 GCF_043381705.1 Parasteatoda tepidariorum | reverse complement strand
CTGCATATGAAAGAAGCGGGGGGGGGGACTCTTGAAAACAAATTACCCTCTTTCCCTGCATTCCAGAACAGGAGCGTCACTAATGGTCCCTCAACGGACTTGGTGGTCTTTTCTGTTTCTTTCTTTTTTTTCTTTTTTTGAGAGGGGAAGATTAAGAAATGTTTGTTTATTTTGATTGTTAAAAAGTGTCCGGGAAATCGATCCTTCCGGGAAAGGGACGTCCGGATATGGGACGTTGCAATGTATATGTATATATATATATATATATGTATATATATGCATATGTATATATATATATATATAAAATTCCGGTTTTAAATTGGGCAGTTATAGCCTTTATGTATGAGTTTAAAGGCCCCACGGTGGACGCGTCAATCCTGCCTACACTGTACAGCAGCATACGACTTCCAGAGCTGGTGTGATGGTATGTTGTGCCATTGCATACGACAGGTGATCACCCCAATATTGGTCTTTGGCACCATGGTGCGTACGTGACATCCTTCAGCCACATGTATTGCCACTCATGACAGGCCTCCCGGTAGCTATTTTTGAAAAAGACAATAGCAGACTGGCAGCGTTGAGTTGTAGTAGGCAGGTCACCACACTTGGCCTCACACGGCAGAAATGTCATAAAAATGCCTCTGTCACATTGACGCCCTTCCCTGGGCAGCTTGATAACTAGATTTGTCCCCAAACGAGCATATCTGGGACCACTTGAGACGGTCAGTTGGACAGCCAGTGAATTTACTCAATTTAGTGCTGTTCTTACAGCAACTAGGGAACGAGATACTAAAGGGTACAAAAACTTCCACTTATTTGCATTTTTTCCTACAATAAATGATAATTTTGCTTCGATTTTTTAATCGCTTACTTATATCATCGCTTTACTTGCGGATGTAAAATTACGTTTCATTCTTTTAAAACTCTTTCTGGTTTGATAATTTTTATGGCAATGAGTCTATAAATAGCCTAAATCTCGTTAGATAACCGAATAAAAGCTATGATCAAGGAAACCTTTATTGTAACATTTCCTACACACGAGATTTTGTTTAGGAAGCGTGTTAACAAATTAAAATTAGCTGTTATATTCCTTGATTAATCATTTAAAAGGAAGCCGTCCTCCTTTTTACAACTGGGACTACATAAAACCGTTTCTTAATTAATAAACTAGAAAAAAATTGATATCTAATTTTAAATCCTACCTTTTTGACACCTATTAAATTCTTGAAATATCAATGCATTCTTAATGCAATAAAAAAGGAAAATATTATCTTTTTCTGTTATGCCTACCAAACAAATCCACCACCTCGAAATAATTAAGCTAGCCTACAATGCTTTCTAATTTTAAATACAGAGCATCATGTTTAAATCTGTTTAATTTTTTTTTTATCCTGTTGGACTAATTTAATTCTATTTGGATTAAAATTTCATGAAAAACAGCAAAAAAATAAAATATGTTAAGAATTTATCTGTCTTAGCTTTGATTATTCAAAGTACTTAACAAAGAAATGTTTTTTTCATAAAAAACAAAAAACATTGGTAAAGAATTAAAACCGAGCACTGAATGAAAATTTCTTTTCTTACATTTGTTAATCATATGCTCACATTATGCAAATTGGACGGATCGAATATTCAAATCTCTTTGCATGCGAAAAATTAATTTCCTTGCTTCACTTTTCTTTTTATCTGAAAACGCTTCCGAAACAATTTTTTTTGTTTTAGTTTTCCCGAAGCTTATGATAGTTTGCATAGAAATATTCATAATTACTTTTAGAATAGGTATTAGTACACTTATACCCATTTTTTATGCTAATTTTACTTAGTTAAGCAATATTTCATGATAGCTTGTCTTTAAAAGTTGAAATAAAAATAAAACCACTTAAAAATAATTAGCTAACGATTTAAAATCACTAAGTCAAAGATTGAAATATTTGAATAAATTGAAAAACACATACCAAGATACTTAGAAATAAAAAACTTTGAACCATTGATTTTATTTTTTTTTGAGAAAAAAAAGTACAAAATAAGAGCCTATTACGTAAATAAATTGGCAAAAAAACAAATCGAGTGAAACTTTAAAATTAAACAAAAAGAAATATTATTTAAAATAAGTTAAATTAAGCTAGTTCAAGCTTACAATAACAAGTTAATTTTACTATAGAGCATGAGATTATTTTTTTTTAATTTAGCATAATTTTTTAACAACATGCCAGTTGAGCATGCATATCAAAAAAATAGCGCAAGTCGGAAAAAAAAACTCTTTTATTATTATTTTCCACTTTAATAAAAATTGAGTTATTTTCTTTACAGCAATTACTTTCATCTTTTCTCTATTAGTCTATCACATTTTATTGATATGAGATACTCTACAATTTTTAGAGAAATAGGTTTGATTTCAAACCATAACGTCTTATGACGTCACAAGCATGTCAGGCCTCGTATAAATGGGTGTAATGTTAAAATGAGTTCTATTTAGGCCTGAAGTCAGTAGATAAATAATAGATAGACAGTTAATACATGGTACAGTTGATACAGTTAATAGATAGACATCACATTTTTGTCGACTTTGAAAAATAGCCTACAAAATATAACATCAGTTTCTTTAAATGGGTATCTGAATTTTACAAACGCACATTTTAAATTTTAAGTTCAATTGGTCCTTTTTCTCAACCTTGGTCAATTGGTCAACCTTTTAGTCTTCTTGGTAGCATTTCTAACAGATTTTCTCATCGATTTCAGTAAGTTATGATAACTTATATAAACATTAAAACTGACTAGACTGTCACATTTTTTGTCAATTTCGAAGATTGACCCTCAAAATTTAACATCATTTTATACAAATGGATGGGTGGCGTTTTAAACAAAAACACATTGCCAAATTAAAATTTAATTTACACTTGCTTTTCTGCTTATTTGGTAGCATTACTAACGGCTTCTACTCTCTATTTCAGTTAGTTATGATGCCTGACAGTATAAAGTGATATCAAGATTTCATACAAGTTTGACATGTTTATATTGTTATTAAATATGTCAATAATTTCTTTACCCGAATGATATTTATCAACCATCGCGATAATATCGTATTCAATCATTATCAAAACAGACTATCGATAATTGTTTGACAATCGTCGTTATAAAGACATAATAATTAATATTTATCGTTGATCATAATGACCACGATATGATTGTATTCATGTTGTTGTTGTTTCTAATGCCACTTGCCACATGGGCAAGTCTGCTTGGTGAAACCAAGCAAATTTAAGGCAGAGTGTGCGTTTCTTGTTTTTCAGTAGCACCCGTTTTTAGGGCGGACCCATTCATGCATCCATTTATTCATCCACAGATCGTAATTTTGACCTGAATCAGAGAACGATCGATCGCCAATCCAGTACACCCAGAGGTTTTGATTTGTTATGGGAACATGGAGGACTTTTGCGACTCGACAGATTTAACGTGCATCAGACACAAGTTCGGCCAGCTGGGTTCGAACCCACGAACTCTCGGACATGGGGTCAGCGCCCTTCCGACCAGGCTATCCCGGTATTGTATTTATAATTAACGTTATTGATAATACACCATTTTTTATTTATATTACTTATAAATAAAAAATGTAAACTGAAAATAATCATAAAAGCTTTATAATAATCTTCAAATTTGATAGACGTTATCCAAAATAAGTTATTAATTAGAATTTTTAACTTTCATATTAAAATCATGGCTATTTCAAAAACAAATTTATCGAAATAACTATTTTAATATTTAATAAATTGAACGATTCCTGACATTTATTTTCAGATAGTTCTCTTTGAACACGATATCTACTTGTATATTCAAATTGACTCTCCGAAAACTCCAAGTTATTTTATTCCGGATGGCGATAACTTCGCAAAGAATTAAAATGAACAATAGAACTACATTTTCCGCACTAACAATTTTTCTCTCACTAACTCAGTTGATTAAAACTAAAAGCACTTTTCAGGAAACGGAAAGACGTCATAATCAGCTTAAACTTCCGCTAAAATGATATTAATCTGATCATTATAATGATGTCTTATATGCTGTATTGCTTGTTTAATGAGCACAAAACAATCTAATGATAGTTTGATAGAAATATTTTAAGCTGTATTTTTACCCTTTTATTGTTACTTTACATTTAATAATTTATTTGATGATTTAAAAAAAAAAGTTTTTGTACAGCTCCCATAAAATATAAACAATCAAAATATTTATATTCGTGTAAACACTTTGTAAAGAATTCTATGAAATTGCAAACGAAGAATTAAAAACTTTAATTGTAAATTTAATTTATTGAAGTAAAATAGTTATAGTTTTGCAATAAATTGAAAGAAAACTATTTTCCATTGAAGAAGTATTTAAAAAAAATTGAGGAAATGTTTGCTTCTGTTTTTTGCATTTTGAGAATTAATAAAATTCTGATTTGTATATTTGGCTTTTGTTTTCTGTCTGGTTCTATGTAGAAGTAAGTTTAAAACATAATTAATTTTAACTACCTAGGATAGATTACAAAAATAAAATTCCAACATTTTTTGGATATGTATCCGTATTTGTAAAAATCAAAGTAATTTTCAAAAAATTGAAATTAGCTTGTTTATTTTTAATCGCCCCTAACTTTTATGAGAATATTACTGTTCTTCTATTTAACTGGTGACTGGTTTATAAGAATTCCGCATCTGGTTAGCACCGACCACAGTGCTGACGTAAAATATCCTCAGTGGTAAACGCATCATGGGTTAGAGTTCCTTTGCCGCCAGGCTAACCGAGGGAGGTTTTCGTGGTTTTCCTCTCCATGTGACGCAAATGCGGGTTATTTACATCAAGAAGTCCTTCATGAAGGCAAAATTTATCCCATTACTTGGTCCAGGAGTTCCCTTGTCTTCTGGATTGGGTTCAAAATTACAAGGCTGCGGAGTTGAACATTAGTAGTCATAAAACCGAAAATTGGGTCGGCTGTTCAATGACGATTTTAAAATAAAATATCTAGGATTCGAAGCCTGTTATCGTCATTTTTTGAAAAATTGAACTAAATGCACAATATTATCAAATTTTAGATCAGAGTAAATGCACTCGTATTATTTTTTTTCCCTCAATGCAGAATGCTTTTTAAAGAGAGTTCAAGATCGAAACGTGTATTTTTTACAGTTTGAAGATGCGTTATTTTCGCTAGTGAGAGTATTTCATTACTTTCAACATTGCATTTATAAAGAGTACATATTTACACTATTCAATAAAATCACATTTTTAATAATATTTTAAAATTTTTATAAACATTTATTTACATATTTCGGTAAGCTCATGCGAAATTTTCTTATGTTTATCAATGCAACTAGTTATATATATATATATATATATATAAATACAACGAAACATATAT
>NC_092206.1:63401617-63413947 GCF_043381705.1 Parasteatoda tepidariorum | reverse complement strand
ACACATAAACAAAAAAAGTATATATATATGTAGTTCATTTTTAAGGGTGTTCTAAAATGTAATGCTTATTGCCATTTATTAAATAGTAATCAAAAATATTAAAATTTTATATTAAATTTATATTTTGTTAAATAAATAATATCCGAAGAATATGTCGGTTGGTACGCTTAAAATGGAAAAATCACAGGAAATCAGCATAAATTTGTGGGTGCGCGTGCGTGATGTAAAGTGTGAAAAAGTATTACGTTGAATCAGTGTCAGTGTAAACAGCCCAATGATATAGTTTGATAACACACCTTATTCAGAATATTTTAAACATAATGCCCTGTTAAAAGGCAGCTAAACAAATTCAAAACTCAAACCGAAAAAGCAAACAAAAATAAATTATATCTTTGCCTTCTTCCCAATTTCTTTTTTTTTCAAAAGCAAACAGAGAAACTTTTTTTGAAAATAACTCAATGACTTCTTTCCCTTCTCCCATAAATCTTTAAAATCTAGGAAAAATGAAAGTCATCATTGAGGAGAAAGTAGAAAAATAGCTCATGCCTGGGGAAAAAATGTAAAGCGACCTAAAAGATCTCTTTGGGCACTGAAAACGAAATTTAAAATTGAAGAGAAAAAATGGCAACCTTAATAAAAAATGGCCTAACTTTTAATCTGGTTCTTTTGTAGTTTTTCAAAATAATATTAAATCATCAAGCAGTCTTGGCCTCGTTACTTTAACAACAAAACAGCACTTTTTTTTCATATAAAAAGCAATATTTTGCGCTCTTTTTTAGAAAAATATCTAACTCATTATTCCTATTTTAAGTTCGAAAAATATCTTGTTTGGATTTTATTAAAATAAGAAACGAATTTATTTTCAGATTTTTTTGTTTGCTTTTTTGAGACATCAATCTTCCTTTTTTTCTTAAACACGTACATTTAGTCTTGAATTTAAAATAAATTAAAGAAAAAATAATTAGTAGCTAGATTTATCAACGTTTTAAATTATTTGATCGATAATCTAAATTTACAACAACTCTATTAATTAAATGTAAACTTTTTTTGTATTCTTTATTAAATAATTAATATTTGAAAGTGTATTAACAAGCTTCAATCGGTCTTAATACAGCAAAACAATAGTTAGTTAGTTGACACTAGTACATATATTTTTGAATTTTGAATTCATGACAAAAATTTGTTTCAATCAGGTTTGTAAATTCGAAAACGATAGGGTATACTTTATGTCATGTAGACTAAGGGAAAAAACGTGAATAGGGCGCAAATGAAAGTTTGTAAACATTTTACCAGAAACTCTAATCATGCATTTCCTGTTTCGATTTATAATAAAAAATTTAATACGCGTTCTATAAAAGTTATTAATTATAATTTTAAATATTTAAAGCAATAAATATGCTTAAAAATATCTACTACTACTTTTACTATAATAACTGCATTTATTCAAAAGCAGATTATACTTTTTGCATAACTAGTCCATACATCATCTAACCATGGCCAGCACCTGACCCCATTTTTTTTCAATGCTCCACAGAGATGTCCAAGTCAGAAGCTGAACTATATCATTGATTTGAATAAATCACTCAATCGTTTGCACCATTCCTATTGGAACGTTCCTTTTCACATCCGAATGGAATCTTATTTCTATTGGTTGCTATCTGTTACTTATTGATCATTGATGGATTGCCAGTGAACAGATAAGTGAAGTGATGACAGCTAAGACGTCTCTAACTTTCATTTATACGTCTTACTCTGGTATTCCTACCCCGATCAGACGACGTGGAGAGCGCCTGAGCCGGTAACCCTCTCTCCAAACTTCCACACCGCAACCAACTAGAGGACATTCAGCCACAACAGATATAACGAATACCACAATCGAACTCATGACCCCTTAACAGACAGTGACACCCGAGGACTTTCATTAACTTAATACGTAAAATATTTCGTAGAATATATTTTTGAAAAACAAATACATGTAAATTTATAAATTCTATATTCATTCAACATACTGTTGATTATTTAAATTTAGATTAATAAACTTTTAGTGACTTACATTTTAAATAGCGCGATTTATTTCTGTATATTGTTTGCTCTGTATATTTTGTATATTTTGTATATTTTGTATATTTCTGTATATTTTGACTTTCACTGTTCAATCCAAACATTTACTTTTAAAAAAAAAATTAAGACACTACGAATTCTACGTACAAAATTTTTCAATGGAAAACATTACTAAAATCTTATCTATTTTAATATTATTTAAAATTTTGAATTCTTTACGAAACTCGCAAAAAAAATTCGATATCAAAATTATTTACGTTCTTAAAGACACGAATAAAAAACTTCTTCAAAATATTTTAAACACAAATATTGCATTATTTACCTTATTGCATTATACTCCTCACGTTTTTGTTCTATGTCTGTCAAAAAGAAGAAGAAAATATTTTCTTTTAGCCTATGTAGAAGAAAAACATTGTTTTTAAATATTTTATTTCATATCATAATTTTCTTCCTTTTAATAATTTTTTGTGAAGGAAATGAATCAAAATTACGACTGATGATAAATATCTTTTGCCGATAATATGTCAGTAAATCTGCTTTTAGCAATTAGACAATGATTGAAATTAGCGTTGCCATCTAGTATAACGCTCTGACAAAAATTTGAACAAAAGAATGCTATTTAAACGGTGGAAAATTTTGATAGACAATAAATTCTCTTCTAGGATTAATCCTGCTAAAAGTGTTTCGGTAATAATTTAAACTTGCATTGCCATCAAGCCCATTGCTCTAAATGAGATTTGAGCACTCTAGTTAATCTAAGAATGGTAAAAATTGTGATTGAGGATAAATTTTATTAGGCAATTATCTGGCAATAAATTCTTCCTACAGGTGAATGATTAAATATGTATTGTCACCTGGGAATAGGCTCTAATAAAGATTTAAGTACTCTAGCTAGTTGGATATTGATCCGAATGGTGTTTAAAAAATTACATCGCTGCAGGTGAGAATGTGAGCTAAGCAAAACGTTGTAAGAAAACTATTACATAAAAGTAAACAGTTGATGGGCTGATTCATAGACAATTTTCGATACGAATAATGAGTATTTAGCTACTATTACAATAAAATAAGAACCCTAAATGTAGAGTTGGTAAGCCCAAACATTTTCAAATCAATAGTTTATAAATTGTCAGCAGTTTACTAAAGAAAAAACAAAGTTTAAATAAATGAAGAAAAAAAAGAAACGTGTTAACAAACTATAGTTTCTTGAAACAATCTTAAAATATTGTATAATTTCAAATGTATTGATTTGTTACACATATTTTATTGATATTAGAAAAAGAATATTATGCAAAAAAACGAATGCTATCTTTTTCGAATTTTATGCAAAAAATGCTCCATGCATAAGAAATAAAAATAAATCGATGTATAAATAAATATATGAAGGTTTCTAAGGAGAAAAAGATCAAAAATACAGATTTTTCTATCTACAAGCAAAAAATATCGAAAGGAGAAGTCCAACTCTTCGAATGCGCTGCTAACTGCTCAGTGCAGTATGCTATACTAGAAAAACAACTTACAGGGTGAGCATCATACTCAGATTTAGCGAAACATCATATGTACTAAGATTCAGCATAAGCACATAAGAAGCAAAGTGACAGTCAAGAGGTTTGTCAGCTGTAAATTGGCTGCTGGACAACGGCTACCCTGCCTCCCGCCAACCACCATTTAATTTTTCTTCTTCTTTTTTTTCAATGTCAAATTGGGTTGGCAGTTTTAATCAATATGGCAATAAATGTATTCTCAAAGATATATCTTAATTAATATCTTAATTATATCTTTGGGGAACTGGTTTACATTATGTCTATGGAAGTTAGCCTTTTTCACCTATGTATACTCTTTGCTATAGGTTCGAAATTTAAATCCTGACTTCAAATTTACCATTTTTTCAATGTAAATAACATGGCTGATATTAAAAATGAAAAATAGTGAATAAATCAATAGAAATAGGGAAGCTTTAAGCAGGTAAAGAAATAGAAAAATGAAGTCTAGAAGGTATTAATACTAGTTTTTATTATATTTTGAATTGAAATTTTAATTGTGTATAAAAATTTACTGCATACAAATATTACTGTGTCTGCAAAAAAATAAAGGTATACAAGTGTTATTACAATTTAAAAATTTGACTGTAATATTTTATCAGAATATGTGTGTGCAATATTTCTTCAAGAAAGTATAAGAAAACTCTTAAATATTTAAAAACTGCTTACGATATTTATTCTTTTTTTAGAAGCAATAGTTAGCCGTTATTGTATAAACACTGTAAATACTATATGAATAATACTATAAAGTAAACTTAAAATTTTTTATTTTAAATTTACCATTATTATTATTATTTAAACCATTTCGGCTGCATTTTAAAAACATTAATTCTTTATAATTTTGTTCATTGGTGATATTGATTTTTGCTTTTCAAAAATTTAGTTACAAGTTCATGAATAATTTTAAAATATTATTTTAGAATTTTGAAACAATAACAATTGGTCCTCAATCGCATAAAATGAATATTTTACAAAAAATTACATGAAACTTGATGTATTTTAACATTTTATTTTAAAAATATTGATACGCGATTTAGTTTGCTTATTTCTCTAAATTAACATTTTCAATACCGCAAGGCAACAAATAACAAAGGCCAAACCACAAAAACACATAAACAAAAAAAGTTTTAATAACCGAAGAGTAATATGAACAGCCAAATTTTCAATAGTCCCCCATGCATTACCGAGTGCCGGAACCTTCGACAGTCGAAAAAAAATCAAGTTTTCGACTGACAGAGATCCAAATTTTAAATTGCCATCAACCATATTATACCCGATACAATAAAATTAAATGAAAATAATTTTCTTTCTGTCTATGTAGAAAGTCCTGCTGTGAACTGATCGTAAAAACTCGGTTCCCAGTTTGCGCCTCATTGACTGCGATCATTGAACGGTTACCACTTTGATCTGCCTACGAAAGAACTGAGGATCTGCGGTATTTGTACTCGTTAAAATGTTCTACCGTAAAGTGCTCGACTTCGCGCACAGGTCATTGGGCAACGAAAACATAGAAGCCAACCGTTCTGAGGAGGATCAAAATTGGGATGGCATATCTTCGGATCATCCTCAAAAATTTTTCCCAGGCGGTCGCCAATAGCCCATGGGGCAGTTGTAGCGCAACGTTAATGAAGTACCTATCTGTCTTTGTAGAAAACTCATAATCACATTCAACACAGAAAGCAATGTGTAATAAAAGCAATCGCATCTCAATATTCTTGCTCAAGATAAAAACTCTAAGTTCATGGACTTATTTGTCACATTCATATTTGTAAGCACTAAATTAGAAAGCATTTAGCGTTGTAGATTTTTATTTATTTATTGTTAAACTCACATATGCTAGCTCATGAGTACGGTTTATAAATCTAAGTTCTTTGTTAAGTGAAAACAAATAGTATAAGTTAGAGAAGGACATCACAAAATTCTATTCAGTGTTATTGCGAGATTCGAATCTGCTACCTAATCGCCACAGTAGTAGCTATATCTTACGTCGCACTAGAGCTATATAATAGTTTTGAAAAGTGAATTCAAATACAGTATCGAGTACAGTAAACGAAACTGAATTTTCATCATTATTTTTAATAAAAATGTCATGGTCTCAAAAACATGCACGCGAAAGAAAATTATTAGTTTTTTCTAGCACAAGTTCTTAAGTACAAATCGCATCAATGTATGTAAAAATTCCAATAAAGTTGAAAGTAATAATATCATCAATAATTATGAATGAAAATTTAACTAAAATAGAAAATATTTTTCATTTTAAGGAATAGAAAAATATGGATTTAAAATTGCTGTCCTGAGGCAGGCCTTAAATTTGTTTAAGGTAAGATTCTCTGTTAAATATAAAGTTCTTCGAAATACAGAAATTAAGAAGGCTTTCTCAGAATTCAATACCTATATCTATTAGGTGTTTGAAAACATATTAGTATTGCATGATAAATTCCTCATTAGGGCGTTAATCTTTAATTTCATTAAGAGGTAAACTTGTGAAAAAAAATTTAAACTCATAATTTCTTATTGGGGAGATAAATTAGTAAAATTTGCAACATTTTTATCATTTTAATCTACAAAATTTTTAGAATCCACGCATTGTCCACTTCTAAAATATGATTAATAATAATGTTGAGAAAACACTAAATAAGAGCGGTTTCGTTTAAATAGGCCTTAATGATACCTTCTATATTGAATGTGACTAAGAATTTTCTACAAAAATGGCACAATTATCTTTTTATTTTCCTGTGGCAAGACAAATTATATTAGTACTATTAAAATTACCGACTCTTTTGGTAAAATTCCCTGTGCGCAAAAGTTGCAATTACAAAGAACACATAATATAAAATAATAACACAAAAAAAGAATACAATAAACAAAAAAGTGAAAAGAAATGTCATTTAAAAAAAATTTTAATGAAGGGAAAAAAAATTTCAGAATTTTGAAAAAAATTAACAAGTGTGAATTAATAACAAAAAGCAATTATCTATTCATCAACTCGTACGATTATGTCTGCAAAAACTAGAGCTTTCAGATATTGTATTAATATAGTTAAAGTACAGTATATCACTAAAATGATTGTGAGATACACTAATGTTCTGATATAATGATGGAGACAAGAATCTGAATCCGACGAGAAAAAGTCATATTCATTTATAAAACTAATGCTTTTGTGTCTGCTTTGTTAACTCAAAATATCGCCAATGTAAATTAATTAGCATATTTAAAACTAGAACCACGAGCTATTAAGATTGCATCTTAGTACGTGATAGTCCAATCACTCCATTAAACGTTATAAAGATGTTTTGTTCTTCATTATGCGAACATTTAAAATATATTTCTTTCATGGAATTGTTACGTAATGTGTAGAACAATTATCAATCTTCGTAATAATTTAATGAACTTACATCATTTCAAAACCTTGAGAAAATCATAAAGTATTGTTATCTCGGAAGCTCAAGGACACAAAATCTGGTGAAGCATATTAAAAATAGTAAATTTATACGCACATAGAAAACAATGAGTGATTAACAGTTCTTTAATTCATTTGCAATCTACCTCTCTATGCGTATATATATAAATTATTAAAATTAAAAGAAAACAGTAAAAGTAAAAATTAATTTTCTTAAAAAGTTATAAATAACTGCTTCTGAGCTGTAACTACACAGAACCCTTGATACACGATAATCGCACTAAGAAAACAAGAAAAAAAACAGAAAACAAAAAGGAAAAAGGAATGAAATAAAAAATAATAATCAATTTTTAATGAGAGAGGAATAATTATTTTTTTTAGGAAGAGCTAAAAAATTTAAATTAATTTTAAAAAAAAATTAAGTTTTGTGTGAATCTGTACTTTTTCGAGGTAAATTTATTTTATTTTTTTAAAAAAATTTAATTCTTTTTTTAAATTTATTTGTTTTACTTAAAATTTTCATTCTTCTTCTATTAAAGACGTTTTAATGTCTCCTCCTTTATAATAATATCTATATATAAAACTAACTAACTCAGTGGCGCGACAGCCCATTAAGAGGGCCAAGGCCGACTGTGCCCATCTCAGTTTTCTTGACCTTGGGCTCTGGGGTGCAAGAGCATATGTTCCGGTCAGGTGGTCAGCCGAACGCGGAACCCCCAGTGTTAGTTCCCAAGCATGCTTGGTACTCATTTTATCGACCCACTGAAGGGATGAAAGGCTGAGTCGGCCTTGCCCGGCCCAAGGATCGAACCAAGGACCTGTGGCACGGCAGCGCGAAATATCTATATATGTATATATATATAAAATCTTTCGTTTTTTTCAAAGTTGTAGAGAAAGTTCAATTTCAGTAGTTTTCATTTCTTATATATAGCTTTTATTTATTATAAAGGAATATAAACAATATTCTTTAAAAAAATTTATGAATAGTGCGTCGCAATGCCAACCGTTAATACGAATGCTTCTTGATATAACTAATAAGTAAAAGGAGAAAAAATTAAACAGAAACCGTGCACCCTCGATCCCTTCGCAGGGTGATCAGGCTGACCAATCTCTACTTAAAACTATTTTATTTATTTATTTTTGACAATTGTTTTTATTTCTTTTAAATTACATTATTAGTGTAAATCATCATTTACTATAGACTTGACATTTCCCAAGTTGCAAAATGAAGTTTATTTTTGGTGAAACAAGTCAATTTTTGATCCGGATACAGTTTAATATACTTCAATAATTTTGATACCCAGGAAGAAAAGAAATTTCTAAAAAAATTAAATCTTCCTATAGTTTTTCGATACCTCAAAATCCGCTTCTATTTTAGTTTATTGTTTTCATTTATGAGTTCTATGTTTCATTTAGGAAACGTTGCAGGATACGAATATTTAATATTCAGATGAATTGCATAAATTTTTAAAATCTAATATTTACAGTAGAATCTCAAAAATATTAAACAAAGAAAAAAATATTTCGAATTTTTGTATAGATTACTTCCCTGTCTTCCTACTACATATTTTGNGGAAAATCTTTTTAATAATCTATATGAAAATCAGAATTTTAAAAAAGCGAAACTAAATTATGTAAAATTTTTATAATTATACTAACCTATTACTGATGCATGTTTTCATGCTAAAACAAATGCAATTCTGTTTTTTGTTTCAAAAAATCCTTTTAATAATCTATAGGAAAACTGGAATACTAATAATTAAAAAAAACTAATTATTCATAAATATTTTATATGGTTGTAATGCCTTGTTGTTTTTATATGGTTATTAGTTATAAGATCCTATTTGTTTGCACGTTAGAACAAATAAAAAATTCAGTTTTTTCATTTGCAGCTGAAAATCTTTAAATGATGCGCATGAAAATCAGAATAAAAACAAATTAAAAGTGAATTGTTTAAAAACGTTTTATATGCTCTAAATACACTACTATTTTTATATAGTGACAATATCATGTGCTTAAATAAATAGAAACTTTTTTTGCAACGAGAAATATTTTAAATAATCTATTTGAATTAACAAAAAATAAAAAATTTTAAATAATTTTAATACAGTTATAATACCTTATATGTTAACACGCTAGAATAAGTATGGCTCCGTTTTTTTGCAGCGAAAAATCCTGTCAATAGTATTTGTGGAAATCCGAATCAAATCATGAAAAGATATTTTTATATAGTTAAACCTCCATTTTTACTATTACATGTTTACTTATTAGAATAACTAACTATTCCATTTTTTTCTGCATTAAAAAATCCTTTAAATAATCCATATGAAAATCAGAGTATGAAAGAATTTTGGACACTCACTTCGTCCTTCAGAAACCAAATCACTTGCAAAATATTCAGAATTTGATTAGCTAATTCTCCAAAATGCACCACACACTCCTGTATTCTGCGCTGGAGAAAAGTTTTGCACCGGACCCTAAGGACGGAGCTTGCTCCACAAACATTCGATCTTTGTTACATAAGGTCCCACATGCGAGTTGCGGTGTTCCTTCGAGAAAAATCGTCTGGTTATAAACAGTTCCTAGAACTCACACACAAGAACAAATCAAAACCTACTCGGCAGACAATTCTCACATTTTGCACTTAAACTGTAAATACGCTTTTCCTGTATAATGTTTCCCCAGCCGCGCTTGTCCAGTTTTGCAGCCGTAAGTTGTTTTTCACCACTGGGCTACTGACAATATCCACGGTGAGGCTTCCTGGGAACCTTCACGCAAAAATCGATAGTGCCTCCATCTATTGTTGAAAGCGGAAACTTTGTCCCAGCGAAACATAAAAGAAAGCTGCAATCACCTTCGCATTTTTAATGAGAAAACAGCGTGATTTTGACTGAATAATGTTGAAGCAGTTTTAATGATTACTCTTTATTTCTAATTTTTTTATATTTTAATGTGAAGTAAAAAAAGCATTTTTTTCTTTAAAAAAAATTACTCGATGTTAATTTAATCTCATTATTTTTCTAAACTATAGTAAATCTCTTATCTAAATTTAAATACTTCTTAAGAAAAAAATTTAAGTATCTTTAATATGTGCTTAATAAAATATGGATTTTTCTCTGTTTATTTTTTTAATGCTAGCAATATTTTTAAAAAAAATTGCTAACAGTTTGTAAACAAAGTAACTTAAAAGTATTTTTCCGATCAAAAAATTTTAAAAATGAATCATTATTTTTTAAATAAATATTAAGCTAGTGGATATCATTCCCTTCTCGCTACCCTCAATAACCCCCAAAACTGCGTTCGTTGTTCCTTTCAGACTGAATTGCAATATGAGATCTTTCTTTGATGGTTATTGGATACTTGTATATTTTAGTCCAGCTTCATATATATACTGGTATAGCTCGTTCACCAGGAGTTGGCACTTGGCTCCGACTTCATCACGTGGTATACGACGATACTATTTCGCTATTTTTGGGAGAAGGTTGTGAGCAATTCTGAACAATGTTGCTATTTGGCGATCATTTGGCAAAAATATTTATTTCGCAAACTTCGTGTGCATTTTTTTAACAATAAATATTTCATAAATTTGATGATATTTGCACCATTTTTTATGATATTTCTTTCTTTTGAGTGAATTGTTTGTCCTTTATGACATTTCGCTGGGAGAACAGCAGTTTTTAAATTTAAACTATATTTAATTAGCAAGTGTAACAAAAGGTTTAATAGTAGATGATAAAGCAAAGTAAGTGACTGAAAAAGAATTCACTTTTTGCGTTTGGCGCAAATTAAGGGTTGTCTCAATTTCAACAACGGAGATGTTTCTCTTCTAACTCCTGCGCTGAAATGAACTCTGCGGTGGAGCCAAGTCTCAACTTCTGGTGAACGAACTATACTCTTCTTTTAGATTAAGTTCTAAAATTATGCAATGCATGCATCTGATTGAACTTTTAATTTATAAACAGTTAATTTAATTAAGATACATTACAATTTGCTTTATTAACACTGCAATGCTACTTGGAAGTTTCATTTAGAACAAATAAATTATGAAATTTCCCTGCGTGCACGATTATAAACGCCAATATTTGCAGAAATAACAGACTTAAATCCCTTATTCCAATATAAACTTGTAAAATGTATGAAAAAAACAAAGAAAAAGATAAAAAAAATAAGAGCTAACAGAAAAAAAATGGGTCTAAATAATTCTTTGAAGAGTTCTAAACGCATCGGATAGCTCAACTTATGGTATCTGTATTAATCTTTTTTGGCTGCCGTTTATTCCCATACATTTGTGGGTTCTTAGTAAATTCAAGGAATGGCTTTAAACTCTTTTCAATTTAATAATATACTCTTTTAATTAATACTCTTTCCAATTTACTAGCTCAAGTTTGAGAAAGAAAAAAAGCAAGAATATATATCCAGCGTTATAGCAGCAATTTAATAAAATTTTGATTTAAATTTTAAATTGTGCAAAAAGGTGATTGACAAAATTAATTGGAAAGTTATAGCTTTGAAATCTTCCACTTCCAAGGTAAAGTTAGTTTTGTTGCTACGGATTCTTTTAAATCTGATAATTTGAGAAATAATCATACCTCTGAGCATCTTGAAACTAATGCAAGTGAAATATTTTTGTAGACTGAGTATCTCAAACTTGAAGTCTTTACGTTTAAAGTATACAGAGATAGTGGGCTCCTGGCCCAATACTACACGTAAGTCTAAAAGGTTTAGCAATATCATCATCTCTAGTTTTAACAAGATTTGAAAAATTTGGATAAATTGAATGATTAAATGATTAAATTGAATGATGTAACCTCAGGAAAGTTAATGCAGAAAATGTCCTCATTTTCAACATAAAAAGCTGTGATTTATCTCATTATGTAGGTGTTTCTCACAGTAAATTAAAAATAAGCCAACCATAGCTGAACTAAAATTGTGTCCCATGGAAATACCGTAATTTGTAGGAGTGAAAAACAGTAACTATTAATGTAGTTGTCATACAGACAAAATTTTAAAAGAGTTAGAAATTTATCAATACAATATTTAATTTATGCAGAGGCAAATTGAACTAGATTATAAAATTGCTGATAATAAATGCTCGAGAGGCAAGATAGCAAAAAGATTGGCAAAATCAAGCAAAAAAAGTATTCATAGAAGTGATATCATTACAAGTTTCAATCACCTCCTATAGTTTTTGCTGTTCACCACGTCGCTATAATGAAACCCGACAATTTTTCGTTAAGTTTTTATCATATTTTTTTATTATTTCTATCTTTTTGTTACAATGTATAACTTCTAAGTACTTTCTAAATGCTAGTTTCTAATATATGTATATAT
>NC_092206.1:63390082-63401607 GCF_043381705.1 Parasteatoda tepidariorum | reverse complement strand
CACATATATATATATATATATATATATATATATATACTAAATTTTTTAAACTCGACTTGGCTTGACTTATAAGCCATACGCGTCTGTTTAGTTGTTTGTAAAATTATTTCTATAAACCTTAACCGTCTTTTAAGTCACAATAGCAGAAAACAATAAAACAAAAACAATTTAATTATTTTTTCTGTCATTATTAGTTTTGTGTTGCAATTTTTCAATACTTTTTAATCAAAAAACGGAGAATAAAAATTGGATTTAAGTATAATTCCAATAAAAATAATTTCCTCGTATTGATAAAATCGTGTTTATCAAAGGAAAATGAGTTTTCATTTCCATCCATTCCTTGAAATTGAAATCTATATCAATATATTTTCCAAAAACTAATTAAAAACGGAAGCCTCTCATCGCATTTTTTTTAAATTATTATTATTAAAATTAGAAGAAACGATGAGATTTTCCGTTATTTCAAAATATAGCCTTCAAATTAATACTCTACACAACCTTCTGTATCTCAAGAGTAAAGTTTTAAATATTTGCCAATACAAATATCTGCTATTAGTTAAAAACAGAAAATGATTCTTCAGTTTAGTTTTAATATATTTGAAAATCTTTTATCGGGGTTCATCTTGCGAAACCATTTTCTAAAAAGAAATCGTAAAATTGCATTCTTATAACAGACGCTGAACAGCTGACCCAATTTTGAGTTTACGACTACCAATGCTCAATTCCGTAGCCTTGTAATTTGGAAACCAATCCAGTAGGCAAGGGGACCCACATTTGCGTTACATGGTCGGGAAAACCACGAAAACCTCCCACGGTTAGCCGTAAGGGAAGGGGACACTTACTCATGATCCGTTCACCACTGAAGATGTTTCACGTTACGACGAGAATCGGGTGCGGATTTCGTGTTAATCACCCACCGCTGGGATTCGAATCCGGATCTCCTCATTGGAGTCGAGCGCTCAATCGCCTGAGCCTCCTCAGCTCTGTAAAATTATATTAAAATGTTAAGAACTGTGATTTTTACTTTGAACTTTAATTTTTTTTTTTAAGTAAATTGCTATGAAACTTTTATGCAATTTTAAAAAAAGTAAATTGCGGCGAAATTATTTGTAATTTACTTTTTTTTTAAATTACACAATTAGCATTCCACTGCTAACTCACATTGCTCTAGCATTAGCTAGAGAAAAGTGTGCCTCACATATACCCGTTGCAATCTTTATAAAATAATCATTAATCTTGCGGTATTTTAGTATTTATTTCTATTAAATATTCAAATTAAATCAAACTCAGGAATATTTTATATTATACATATTATAGATATTTTGCTTATTCAACACAAGTTTTAATCACCATTACTGCAATGACAGCCCATGGTGGGCCCTGGCCCTCTCGGTGATTTTCCTCCAACTTGACCTCATCTCAGTAATGGCTCTCCAGTTTTTACAGTTCAGTACAAGGGAGTCGAGGTGGCTCAGGGGGTTGGACACTAGCTTCCCAATGAGGTTCCCCTTTTTCGAATCCCAGCGATGGCTGGTCGAAACAAATTCCGCTCCCGGCGCTCACGGTTCACAGTGTTTACGTAAAATATCCTCAGCGCTAAACGGATTACGGGTTAGAGTCCCCTCGTCAGGCTAACAGTGGTTTTCCACTTCATGCACATGCGGGTTAGTTCCATAAAAAAGCCCCTCCACGAAGGTGAATTTCTCCTAATACATGATTAAAGAGTTCCCTTGACTTCTGAATTGGGTTCAAAATTACAAGGCTATGGAGTTGAACATTAGTAGTCGTCAACTAAAAAATGGAGTCGGATGTTCAACGACGGTTATAAAATTATAAAGTTCAGTATGAGGAAGCTCTTGCCTACAGAATCGGACCATCTGAGTTTTGGTCTTTCCCTTGACCAATTCCCACGTGTCATAGTCATAAAAATGTTTCAAGCTGTACATTTATTCTGTGATCGCATTACATGGTCAGCTCGTTTCACCCTTTGAATTGGTAAGCCATGTTCTTTATAAAGGCGGTAAAATTCATGGTTGGATCTCTTTCTCCATAGTTGTTAATCTGGACACCCGCACCGAAGTTCTTTCGAATGCTCACCTATTGCACATAAACGTCTTTTGAGTTTTTAATCCATGATTCTGAGGTGTATATAAGTACAGGTTTTAATAAAATCTTAAATTTAGTGACTAAAAGAAATAAAATGAAAATTGTGTATGACCACTTGATGTACTTTCAGTGTCAAATTCGACAAATGGTTAAGTTATTAAAGTACGATTTAATTTACTAGTACTTGACTAATATCCAGAATTTTAACAATTTAATAGTAGAAATAGAATTATGATTTCGCAATTTATTCTTACTTTTAATTGTAATATTGAATGTTTAATATTTTTGCGTTCCTTTTCACCTTCGGGCCTTTATTAGCAAATATCATGTCATTCAACAGTTTTATAGAAAATTAGTGATGGAATTGTATTTTATTTTGCAGTAAATAAAGTTTACTAGGGGCACCAACCCATCAAAACTTATTTATTTTTGACGACGAACCGATTGTTACATCTAAATTAAAGAGTATTCAATTAAAAGATCACAAAATACTTTATTTTAGTAACATATATTTAGTTTTACAGATTTAATTCCCGATTCTATAGGAATAAAATCTAAACCCAATAATTTCAATCAGTTACTATTAAATTCCATCTGCATTTTTGACATTACGTTTTTATGTTATGCACTGTAAAGAATTCCGATTCAAATTAGGGTAAAAAGTACTAGCATTCAGCGGGCCAGTATTTAATAACCCAATAGCCCAACTAATAGCCCAATAACAACTACATGGTTGATATATGTCAAAAGTATAAAAGAGTCTTGTTAAATGAACCAGAAATATGGTTTATGATCTCAGATGAACACAAAACTGCATTACGAAATATATAATTACATGAAGATCTGAGTGACGATTTGATACTCGATTAGATACCTGCTTCGTAGGTAAATCGTGGCATTTCTCAATTTAGATGCCAATCAGGTTCGACACACATGCGGGATGACGTTTATGGGTATCCAATTAAATCTGATTTAAATCGCATGATTAGGTATTTATAATCACTTCATTTCTTTACGAGTTGCAAGTATCCAATCGCATAAAAAGCTCCAAATAATTATTACTCTTAGTTATAAATGTTCTATTAGATTTGTGAATGTGAATTTCTTATTTCTCTGCATAACATAAAAACATAATGATATAACACAGTCTTGCATTGTTGTCGACGCCTTACACTGTCCGGAAAATTGCCTGGCAGATTTGGTTTCTCAGAAACTATTCGATTGGTTTCTCTCAAATTGTGTATAATCATGTAAAATTACAGTTTTTAAAATGATGTAAAAAACTGTATACCTTACCATTCAAAAAAATTTCGACTATTATTAAATAATAAAAGATAATTAAAAAATAATAACAAATGTTCAATAAAAATTACTTTCTGCATGGAATTATTTTTGGATAAACGAATTTTATGATTGTGAGCGCAAATTTTTCAATTAGCCTAAAAAAGAGAAATGGCGAGATACGTAAAAAGAAAAATTAACATTAAGAGGTCCCGCTCTCCTGATTAAAATATGGGGACTATATTTCCTGATTCATCTGCCAATATGGCTATTTAGCTTCAGCATGGGTTGTAAGGAAACTAGCTGCCTAAGGTGGTGGACCAAATATTCTATATCTTCTGCGTTACAGTCGAATGGTGAATCTTTCAGCCAAAGAACATGCATAGACTTAGACTAAAGTTATGTACGTAGCACCTGTCCGCGAAGCGGACACTCCACTACTTCATCTATAATAGTGCCCGTGGGCACCTATAGTAATGTCGATAAAGTTCGAAAAATCAGGTCCTTGTTGGGGTTAGGCTTGAGTTGGAGTAGTTGCCCTGTTACGGTTAGGTATAAAATAAAAAAAGGAATGAAAAGTTGCTAACAAGCAAGTGATAACAATTTAAAAAGAAAAAGAAAAATTAATGGCCGGGTGAAACGATATAGTGGTACATTTTTGGAGTTGTGTTGCAAATTTTACAACCCAGAAGGAATATTAATTTTTAAAGTCCCAGAAAAAAAACCAATATATTCTACAAAAAAGACATACCTCCTCTCCATAGAAGCTATCCGTACCTATGAAGAAAACAACAACAAAAACCAGTCAAAATGAAGTAGTCCAGTTCTTTTTACTAAATCTTTGTTGTTTATTGGAGATTACTAGGCAAACATCTTAAAATTATCACAGTGAGGCACGACATCTTAAAAATATCATCAATGGCACAACATCTTAAAAAATATCATCAATGGCACAACATCTTAAAAAATATCATCAATGGCACAACATCTTAAAAAATATCATCAATGGCACAACATCTTAAAAAATATCATCAATGGCACAACATCTTAAAAATTTCATCAATGGCACAACATCTTAAAAAATATCATCAATGGCACAACATCTTAAAAATGTGGGTACTATTGGTAGCTGGAGCAGGAGACCGAACTATCCCAAGCTAGTGCGTCATAAAGAAGAGTATTCAATCAAAAAGAATTCTTGATAAAAGGATTGAATCATAAAATTTTTCAAAAAGGGAACAGCTGCCGATATTTTTGAGATTTTCTTTGAAAAATTAAAACAGCATTACAATAAAGCTAGAAATGGCTGTGAAGGAGTCCATCAATGGCGGTGTATACTGCGGCGCCATGTAAGGTCCGAAACCCTTTCCTCAAAAGAGGAGGGAAGTAAAAAAAAACTCCGCGAGGGAGTAAGTATATCGTTGGGGGGATGGAAGATTCGAATGCCACGAGCGTTTTTCGCGCTCTGGCTTTTATAGCAAAAAGGAAAAAAAACCGAGTTGAGTACTCAAGGTACTGAAAGTATGAATTAAAGAAGTAAAATTTTAAGTTGAGATGTATTATCAATATTATTTTTAAGTGTTATTCTCACCTTCTGATTGACGTTGCAAAGCTAAGTTTCAGTCGACTTCAAATTCTCGTGCTACATCAAACGACGCCGACAGCTTTTTCCAAGAAAAGGAGTGTCTGAGGAATGTGCAAGGAACTTCCTGGGGAAAATGTCCTCATTGCGCTAACGCGTTAAGGGGCGAGAAGAAAAAGATGAAGAGAATAAAAGTTGTATCATAAAATTATAAATTAAGCCGAAAAAAATAAGTATTTTGATTAACAAAACAGGATATTTAGAAATTAGGCTGTGACTTAATGTCACAGTAGTAGATCATTATTCTGTAGGGGATGGCCCCTTGAGTAGAGATTGAAGTAAATTTAGCACTTCTTGGTTTTTCAAGATCTCCTGCAGCTCCTTCACGATTGATACAAGTCGATGAGCTGAGGTAACTTAAGTATCCTTAGGCTGGGAGCTTTTTCTACTGGGACGGGCCTCGCACCCAGAGAAATTGGAGGTGTGGCTTCCCTCGCAGTTGCAGCACTTGGCACGGGAACTTCTATCCTTCTTGCATTGATATGAGTAGTGCATTTCTGCACATTTCATACATCTAGGTTGATTGGATCAGTGTCGCTGGGTATAACCGAAGCCCCGGCATCTGAAGCATTGTAGCGGCCGCCGGCGGCCACGAAATCTCTCGGTGCTGATGGGTATCTGTTGTAGACTCTTCATAGCGAAGATCCTATCCTGGTCTGCGATTGGTGCAATGATGAGGAAAAGGGAGAGGAGCCTATAGGCTCCTCCATCCTCTTCTTAAACTGGATAACTTTATGAAGTTTTAAGTCCAATTTCCCGAATTCCTGGGAAATTTCTTCGGTATCGAAATCATCTGGTAGTCCTCGGATGAGTATTTTGGCATTCTTTGGAGGCAGAGCTTTTTCAGTTTTCTTGGAAGTCTCTTTGTCATTGTTATGTGTCTCATCCGTGGTTTCAGATGTAATCATAGGCTCCGGCTGGGAAAGGGACTCAGGAGAAGATAAGCTGATTGAAGTCGTAGTAGTTGAGCTAGTGGTGGTTTTCGTGACTTTGGCGGGCTTTCTCTTTTTCCTTTTTCTTTTCTTTGCCGGTGGCTCGTTGTTGTTGCTAGTAGATTTTTCCGATTCGGAGGTCGAGGCCTCTTCAATCGGCTCTTGAATTTGTTCAGTCTCTTTAGAAGGGGTGATGCTGTTGTTCTCAGGAGCTTGTTCTGTTTCTTCGATGTCCGTTATAGGAGTTTCCACGGGGATCTCGGCTGTTCAGGCATTGTTGTTTCAGGCAATGGAGTTGTATTGGCAGAGACACAAGGCTTTGTTGCTCCCTCGGGAGGCTTCTCTGGGTAGAGCTCTTTCCTTCTTTCCATGTAGACTTGTAAATAGATCTCGCCGTATTCTCTAGGTAGTTTCGTGTGGGAGTTGATTACGTTATCTAAGATATCCTTAGAAGTATATTGGTTGCCTTGATTTCGAAGGAAGCAATAACGTTCCTCATCTGTTTTCAAGTCCCGTTAGAGTATGGGGCGGTAAGACATAGTCTTTCCTCCCCGGCCACGAGGAGAATTTCCGTAACCTGTTCGTGATGACATGATTCAATCGCACAGAGCTGGTCACAGCACAACCGCACTCTGCAAAAGCTTGAGTCGGAATGAGAACATACATATGAAAAGAAGGCTCGCTTATATAGACATAATGTAAACCGGTTCTCCAATGGTTAGTACAGGCCGTTTGTAAAAAAAAGAAGAAAAAAAATTATGAGACACAGCATCAAAAGATCTTGGAATGGATTTGATTTCAGCTACTCCCTACGTTTTGAGAGTCAGAAATCAGAATCCGTCAAAAAAAAGTTATGTTTACTGCCAGAACTTTTTAAAGTATGGTTAGTACTTTTTAAATGTATTTTTAAAGGTTTTTTTAATTTCAACAGTAATTTATAACGATAATATGATATACTATCATCCATCAGTACCAAGGATTATCCGTGAAAGGTCCGTTTTCATGAAGTCGTGAACCATCTACGCGTTTAACTTTGTGAGTTTGTTAAAATACGAACCTTTCTCAGACTTTTTGTGAAAGGTCTGTATTTGTTAAAAATATATTCAGAATTTTGTGAATAAGTGAAAATAAGGTTTTGTTTTTTTAGAAAAAGGAAGACAAAAAATTGTGTCTTTCAACGAATTTTTGTTTTAAAATTATGAATTAGAACCGTTATAAGAAGAGTTTTTTCTTTAAGAACCGTATTTGTGATACAAATTATGCAAGAGGTCTGTTTTAACCATAAACTATTTTGTGAAGAGTCCGTTAAGAGACTCAAATTTTTACTAAATTGTTACCTGAATACAGAACCGGAATTGAATTACTTAGCAGGAATATTAGGAAATTTCAAAACTAGTTTTTTTAGACAACCTAGATACATTGCTGCATTTTTTTATAGAAGTGATACTATTTAAGAAAAAAAAGTAAAAAGATAATAAAAATATTTTTATAACATTTAATTAAAGCTACTTATCCTTATGTTAAAGGATTAAAGTATTAAAAAAAACTCAGCTTTCATAAATTATACAGAAAAGCCAGAAAACATTTTTTTTTTGTTCTTCCTCTTTTAATTCTTCTGCAAACCGAATACAAAGGATGTATACGGTATTTAATCAATAAAGACAATGGTTTGCATACAATTTATCCATTAACTACAATTAACCTCTTGAAACGAAACAACCATCAAAAGGTAAAAAAAAGCAAGGTGAAAAAAGAAAAATTAATGCTCTGAATCTTCCCTAATTTCAGTTGCCCATTATTTAAAACAGTTTAGTTTTACATTTAAAGCTTAGAAAAAAGAATTCAACAAAAAAGACCCTTTTTTTTCTTTAATTAGAATTAAATGTTACAAAGAAAAAAATTGTTGAAACAATGTTTAAATGGCTACTGCAGTTTACAATCATTTTTCAAGTTTAATTAGAAGGATAATCTCTTAATAGAAAAAAAAGTTATGAATTCTAAAATCATATTTCTATAAGAAGTACTTTGAAATTTACAATTCAATATTGCCTACCTTAAAGATTATAACTAATTTATAACCTAAAACTAGTGATGATAAGTGATCTTAATTTAAAATTAGCATTACACTTAACTGGAAAAGATCAAACTTTTTTGAGATAGCGATTTTGTAAAGAAAAAATTTTTCACATTGGTTTTCATTATTATTAACCTCAAACTTTTTTTTTCTAATATAAAATCTAATAAATTACTTACAATTGGTAAGTCATATTTTCTATTTTCTAAAATCATTTTCTATTTTCTGAATTCATATATTCTAAAATCATATTTTCTAAAATCATAATTTCTAAAATCTTATTTTCTAAAATCATATTTCTAAAAGAAGTACTTTGAAATTAACAATTCAATATTACCTACCTTAAAGGACTATAACTAATTTATAACCTAAAGCTAGTTATGATAAGTGATCTTAATTTAAAATTAGCATTACATTTAACTGGAAAACATCAAACTTTTTTGAGATAACGGCTTTATAAGGAGAACATTTTTCATATTGGTTTTCATTATTATAAACCACCAACTTTTTCTCTCAATATAAAATCTAGCAAATTACTTATAATTGGTAAGTCATATTTTCTATGAGATTTTTGTTATACATAACATTCAAATTTTTCTCACTCAAAACACACTTCATTTTCCCACTTTTAATTTTAGAAATATATAGTAATATGGTATTGTTAAATGGAAAATTACTGAAATATTTATCAGAATATTTGACAATTATCTCAAATATTTATCAGAATATTTGACAATTATCTCAAATATATATCAGAATATTTGACAATTATCTCAAATATTTATCACAATATTTATCACATATTTATCACAATATTTATCACTTTCACAATTTTCTCACTCTTAGTTTTTAAAATATTTAAAGGCTTGATACTGTTAAATGGGAAATTATTCCAATATTCTTAAATGGGAAATTATCCCAAATATATATCAGAAAATTTAATTACTTGAATATTTTCTCACTCTTAATTTTAAAAACAGTTTGAGACATGATATTGCTATGCGGGAAATTATCACATATATATCAGAAAGTTTAATTACTTGAATATTTTCTCACTCTTAATTTTAAGAATAGTTTGAGACATGATATTGTTAAGCGGGAAATTATCCCAAATATATATCAGAAAGTTTAATTACTTGAATATTTTCTCACTCTTAATTTTAAAAATAGTTTGAGACATGATATTGCTAAGCGGGAAATTATTACATATATATCAGAAAGTTTAATTACTTGAATATTTTCTCACTCTAATTTTAAGAATAGTTTGAGGCATGATATTGTTAAGTGGGAAATTATCCCAATTATCTATCATAATATTTTATTTCTTAGAGTTAACTCTTACTACTTTTTCACTCTCAATTTTAAATCAAAACTTCAAAAAGATAAAAAAATAAAGAAACAACTATCTAGTAGCATCTAAACAAGCATAAAGTTAATTTTACTTCCTTATTTAAATCTGAATATAAAAGTTTTTCTATTCTGCACTATCATAAAAAAACTAAGAAGTAAGTAAAATATATTTCGATTTATCACTATATGCAAGTTTAACTTATCCTCCGATTTGGATAAAGAAGCTAATTTAGATTCCATGCGATTATTTCAAGAATTTTAAAAAAATCTGACATAAAAGTTTCTGAACTTTACTTAACTGAAACTCAAACGTGATCAACATTTAGAAAACAATGATAAATCCTCATTTATTCAAGAACTCTAATCATATTCTTGTATTTTTCCCTAAAAAAAGTTTAATCACTTACCATCTATCTCACTTAAATATTCCGAGATCTATTTCATGAATAATTCATAAGTGTGCCTAACTATTCAATGCATCAACCACTTTTATTATTGTGATAACTAATAGACAAAATTCCTACTGTTCAGAGATTATCTAGTTTTAAAGAACATAATTTATTACGAGCAGCGTTTATTACGAGCACTTGTTTTTATTTTACTTAAGAACTGGCTTTAAGCAACAGAGCCATAAACTTATAATCCAATTTCGGAAGATTAGGAAACTTTTTAATCGAACATTGGCACAATTTTATGGAGAACTTTTTGATGGAACTAATCAGCTATAGCGTTAACGAACATCGGCAGCAAGGGAGATCTAACTCCTGATCCGTATAACACTGAAGATGTTTTACAACAGTGTGATTGGTGCGAATAAAGAGCAATATTCTATTCAACCAGGTATACCAGCTGGATTCGAACCTATTTCGCCTAATTCTGATGCCATCTCTTTACCACCTAAGCACTCTCAGCTGAAAGTCCTGATCTAGTATAATCGCAGCTTTAACGAAGACGGTTTTAACGGTTTCAAGTTATAAAACATTTATAGAACTCGGATATTAACAGCATAACTTGAATTCAACGGGAGTTTTTTCCTCAAACGTCTTAGAAATTATTTATTGAGAAAAAAAATACTGGACGCGTACGTGAAAATTTTATCCCTTTTATATTGTTTAAAAATGTCCTTTTCAGTTGAAATTTTAAGCATCTGACATTTTTTAAATTCTACTTCTCAGGAACTATTCGACCGATTTAGCTAAAATTTTGCATTTTGCCATGTAAAATTACATTCCTAAAAATATTGTAAAAAATTGTATACCTCACAATTCAAAATCTTTACAAATATTATTAAATGAAATAATAAATATTCACTAAAAGTTATCTTTCACATGGAATTAATTTTTGGATAAACAAATTTTATAATTGTGTACGAAAGTTTTCAATTTGTATAAATAATTGAGTTATTATATAGCGAGAGAGCGAAATACGCAAAAAGTAAAAGTATTAAGGGGTCCAAACTTTAAACCGCTCTCTTGACCTAACTATTGCTACCATATTCCCCAGATTGCAGCTGCCCATTAAACTTTGGGGGTCAAAAATCCTAATTTGTAACTTAAAATGTCATTGGCTTTAATGAATTAGCATATTTGAATACCATTCGAGCCTTTAAAATTGGGTCCAAGAACGTGAAGATCAGATGACTAGGTCAAAAGTTATTCAGGGTGATCCATGAGCTAAACACTAGCAATAACTAGGAGAAATTTTCGGTATACAAACCATTGAATAGGTTCTAGAGTTCATGTTGCTTTTGCGCCTGCATAGATGTTTGAAAAACGCAGAATCTGACTGTGATGAAATAGGAATAATTTAACTACTGCTAACCATATCTGAAGACGTGGAATTAGGCGAGAAAAATTGCTAACTACTTTTGAAATTAATACTCTCTCTCTCTCTCTCTCTCTCTCTCTCTCTCTCTCTCTCTCTCTCTCTCTCTCTCTCTCTCTCTCTCTCTCTCTCTCTCTCTCTCTCTCTCTCTCTCTCTCTCTCTCTCTCTCTCTCTCTCTCTCTCTCTCTCTCTCTCTCTCTCTCTCTCTCTCTCTCTCTCTCTCTCTCTCTCTCTCTCTCTCTCTCTCTCTCTCTCTCTCTCTCTCTCTCTCTCTCTCTCTCTCTCTCTCTCTCTCTCTCTCTCTCTCTCTCTCTC
>NC_092206.1:63385307-63388657 GCF_043381705.1 Parasteatoda tepidariorum | reverse complement strand
CAGTATCCGAAATCGGAAGTCATCAGTTGCAAGTTTGTTGATAATAGAAATTAAAAATTATTGAGGAATTTTTCTTCAAATGTTTGGCGTGTTCTGTTCCTGAAAGATTTACTAATATTCTGGAGATTTTTTTCAAGTTCTTCGGCCTTTTCCTTAGGGAAATTTTGTTTCTTATTTGCTGCAAAAAAATGGCGTCTGATTCAGTCGATGATTTTGATGGAACTAAATAAAAACGTGATAAATTAATGTCTGATATTTACAGGCTCCCGCTAGACGGCGTACTCGAGCATTGCGATCGCGAATTACAATAATATTAATTAAAAAGAATTCGATTATAAATGAAGCAGTAAAAAAATATTATTCATACTCATTCGCTTAACGTTAGCCTTAATTAGTTAGTAAATAAGGGAAAAACTATTTATTTAATATTCTGTTCTAAAAGTATTATCTTAGATAATTTGTGCATTGTTTTAAAATTAAACGAAAAGACAAAGCACGATGAAAAGGATAAATATTTAAAAAATATCTAATAACATTTTTTAAAAAGTATCGAAAAATTCCTTTTGACTTCCTGATGAAAACCACTCGAAGTCAAAGTTTTGATATCCTGCCCTGCCGTAAAAGATAAAAGTACTTTTAATTGAAAATCTTTTCTTTTTTTTTCTCTAGAGCACTTTTAAAAACACTCAGTTTCAAACTTCAGCCTAACCAATGATAATAATAATACCATAGATAATCTGACAGTGAAATCAATAGAAAATCGATGTCGTAGACTGCCGCAAACTCTACTTGTCTCGATTTCACATTGAAAGATTTTTTTTTATCATGTTGGTTAGAAAATCTATATCCCCCATCGTAACCCAAGGAAAAAATATTTCGAGCATTTCCTTAAATGGATGTTCTTACCCTTTTATTTTTGTATCTTAAGCAAAAGAAAAGGTTCTGTTGGTCCGTAAAATTGATCTTTTGTCTTATTTGAAAATCGAAACGTACTTTCAATTACTTTCTTAACTTGAAAAACTATACTTGAGACCTTGAGAGGAAGTTTTAAAATATATAAATATATATTAAGAATAAAATAATTTAAATTTAAGAAGTCTGTAAAATCTAATGCAAAATTTTAGGAAATTTCTTTTACAACTATCCATTTTGTCATTTATTCTGCGAGAAATTTTGGAACTTTTTAATCATAATATCGTTTGAATTTTGCTGTAACCAAAACCCATTAATACCCAGGCACAAAAGTGTTCGTTATATGTTAAAAAATTACTAGGCAGTACGCAAAATTTTGAAAAAAAACCGAACACAGGAAATAACTTTTAATCTAATAAACGGATCTTAATGGTTTGCCCTTAATGGTTCGATAATAATCTTAATGGTTCGTTCTTACATATGCTAATGCGGACGATATTTTAAGTTACAAAATCAGGCATAAAAATGCTGTCTCTGAATAAACAAATCTTCGTTTCGATGGATTGGAATTCTTGACCCTCTAAATATGAGGGTACCAAAATCTGGAACTTATGGTCCGACTGGTTAAACAGGAAAGCAGTCGTAAACTTAAGTCCCTTAATTCCACGTTTTGCATATTTCGCTACATCTCGATAACTTTTAAAGCGAATCGAAAAACATTTGCAAACAGTTATAAAATTCTTTTATGCAAAGCTTAGATCCATTTAAAAATTAAATTCTAATAATTATTGATTCTCTTTTATTAAAATATTTAATAATAGAACGTTTTAAAATATTTATTAAAGATTTGAATTGCAAAATATTCAAATTTTTACATCATTTTGAATTTAAAATGACAAAATACAAAAGTTGAAATGGCAAAATACGTAATAGTTTACGAATTGAATAGTTTGTGAGAGTTCAAATTTTTAAAAATAAGACTTTTTTAAATTCATCAACTCAGAAAAAAAAAAGTAAACACCTCAATAACGTTTGATGTAATTATCAGATTTTCAAGCACAAAACATAATCTTAAAGGTTTGAAGGATTGGCTTTAAATGTGTTGATTGATTAGTTTTGACAATATTAAAATCTACTTTCTCTAAATTTCTCGAGAAGTAGAGTTAAATAACTTCTCCCTAAAACAAAATATATCAAATTGCCATTATTATAAAATGTTACAACTAAACTTCTAAGTATTATCCCTATTTTAAGCAATGATTCTTTTAAACAATGACTCCTTTAAAAAAAATTAAATATGCTCAAAAATGTTGGTTTCACCTTATTTATTAGATTAATTTCTAAAGTGTCCCTTGTAAACTTAAAGTTCATTCTTATTTTCACCTAAAGCTTTCAAATTCGAATGAAACATAGTTTTAAATCAACTTAAAAATTTTATTATATGATTTTAATTACAGAATTACGTTTTTGTATTGAGCAACTGTAAAGAATGATCCTTGAAAACTAGTTGAGCTCCAAAAAATTTAGATTCGGTGATGCAAAATTAATTGTTAAATTAATTTCTAAATTTTCTCTTGAAAGGTTGAAATTTTATTAAATTTTCTGATTTTCACTCAGAGCTAACAATCTGAGAAGTTATTTCATAATTTAAATTAGTATTAAAGAATTTTTGGCATGATTTTAAACAATGACGTAGACAAAATTTGATGTCAAACAATGTTGGTTTTTCGTTGCAAGTTTGTTAATTTGGTTTCTAAAGAGCCCATTTGTAATATTACTAATTAGCCACATTTTTAGCACAACTAGGAATTCGAGGATGATAACTTAACTTCAAAGTGCATGAACCCATTTTAAATGATAAGTTTTTTTAAAAAAATCCAAACAATTTTGGTTTTATGATGAAAATTTATGGAATTTTTTCTAAATTTATTGTAACTTTCAAGCTTCAGTTAAAATAGAGATGTGGTGTGAGGATTTAGTCCTCCTTTTTTTCAACTTTATATATTATAATACTAAATTGCAGTTTTGTTCGAAAGTGTTATACTAAATTGCAGTTTTGTATTTCCTTGTGAAGTTTGCCTAAGTTTTTCAATTATCTTTTTATTATTTAATAACTCATCTGGCTAGCATTTTTCAAAATTTTTATTTATAAGGAATTACACATACTGTTAAAAAAATTCAAACAACAGAGTAAAATCAAATAATCTGAATTTTTTAAATAGGTTATTTTACGTTTGTATTTTTTGGGGGGTGGGGGGAGTGTGTGTTCTGTATTTTTTGAAAAATACTGCAGTCTATAAAGAAGCCAATACTTCTCTTGTGGAATTTGAAGAAACAATGAAGAAAAAGTAGTAAATATGTATACTATAACCTAAATTCAAGAAACAAACATTACTAATAAGATAACATATATATATATATATTTATTCCAATATTCT
>NC_092206.1:63371997-63385088 GCF_043381705.1 Parasteatoda tepidariorum | reverse complement strand
ATATATATAATATCAAGCGCTAAAGCTGCCTTAAATATGATCACTACAACATAGCACAATAAAAACAAAGAGAAAAAACGAAGAAAATTAATAAGTTTTATTATTTATATATTCATTTTATTTTCTGTTTTTTGCTTGATAAATTTGTTTGTTTTTTCGTATATATTTTTTACTTAATGTGTTCTAATTTCGTTTCAATTTTTTGAGTGCTCCTCACACTATTGTATTGATATATTTTTTCTTTGGCTATATTAATACAATATTAGAAAGCACTCCTTTTTGCGGATATAATCGTGTGGGCTGATGAAGAGACTATATCTTTTCTTTGTTTTGTTTTCCGAATTTTTAATTTCTCTTTTTTTTTTTTTTTTTTTTTTTTTTTTNTTTTTTGAGATCTCAAAAATTATATTTTTTTAAATTCCTTTAAAGAATTATTTTTAATAATTTTCCTCTTTTGTCATTATTTTGTATTATTTTCCATATTTTCTCAATATATTACCTTATTTTATGAGTTTTATATACTTGCAGCTTATGCGCAGTTAACAAAACTTATTAATTTTCTTCGCTTTTCTCGTTTTTCTTTTTATCNTATCAAAAATTATATTTTTTTAAATACTTTTGAAAAATTATTTTGAATAATTTTCTTCTCTTGTCATTATTTTTTATTATTTTCCATATTTTCCCAATATTTTAGCTTATATATATATATATATATATATCGAGAGACAAATATTACAAGGAAGATTACATGACAAGATCGTAATTCCATCACACCATTTACAGTTTTTGTTATAAATGATAAAAATTTGTTTGTTTTTTATTGATCTTCAAGAAGTATATAACAAATGAGCATCAAATAAACTTGCCAAAGGGGAAAAGAAACATTTTTTTCTATGCTGTATTTAAATCATACCGACATTTAATTAAATTTTTGAAGATGGAAAAAATAAATGAATAAATCTCTTTGCGTCCTTTAAGTATATTAAAATACTTCATATTTTTTCCAAGAAGCTTAATCGCTTGATAGAGTTTGTGTGATTCAATTATAAAGAAAGCATATTTTATTCGTGATCCAACTATTTAATTAACTCTGAGTGAATCTGAAACTACCATTATCAAGTATCTTCCGTTTCATGTAAATTATTTTTGCCCTTTTAATTTCATTATAGCTGCTGTAAAATATAAGCATTGAATTATACGATGCTCATATAATAAAAAGTAGTATTAACTATTCTATTATAATTTTAATAGTTACTAGCATATTGAAAAAGTGCTTTGAGGAAACCTCGATTGTTTAGACAAAAAGAAATTTAAATAAAAAATTGCATAGAGTAGAGACTATTGATGTATCCCCATATAGTCTGCCTTCATTGGAAAAAATTGTGGGTTCTTTTAATTAGAGGAAGTGATATAAATATTTATATAAATTAATGTATAATTATTTTTAAAATTTTACTTCACTTTCTGATGTCTGCATGATTTCAACTCCATTTCTATACGTGAGAGAAAACGAAATTAATTACGATGCCTGGCGGAATTAGCTGAAATAAATTCTTACATTGGGTCTGTTCCACGACACGAAGCTTTTGGAACTCATACCAAATTTCTTCAACTTTTGAGAATTTATCGTTTGATGAGAATTTATCGTCTGATTTTTTGATTGATTCAATTTGTGATTTTCACTTTAATTACTGCTTTAGATATTTCTTTCAGAAAATTAAACTACAATAAAAATTTTAAAATCTTAATAAAGAAAATATTCCGTTTAAAAAACAAAATTTTTACACGATTTTTACAAACTTAGGGAACATTCTTACTGAATGCGGTTTGATCGGTCTGCTTAAAATGCACCAATAAAATTCTCAATTTCTAAATGTATATATTAAAAAAGTTTTTATTTTGATGAAAAAGTGACAAAAAAAACACTGTCCGTTCAGCGTTGGAAAGTATTTTGTATTAAAATTAAAAGTTTGTTTTCAAAGCAATTGAATTCTACACAAAATCGTTTATTTATAACAAAGAGAAAAGGACAGAATATCTCTACTCTTCTCTTCGGTTGAAAACCGATTAAACTTTTCAGTTTGTTTCGAACGACATTGTCAGAACAGTATGGAGCGGGCTCCAAAAGCTCTGTGTCGGAGAACCGAACTATTCTAATCAGTTTTAGCACCTAATCATATCACATTATTAGCTATTTTTATGTAATACTAAAAATATGACCCCTGACAAATCTAAAATATAGCAATGAAATAGGGAAAGAGTTCAAACTACATACAAAGCATATTTTCAGGAAAAGTATTTAATAGTTAATAACTGTTTAATTTCAAAATTAATCTCTATTTTAATCTGTATGTAGCTTGCACAGTTTGCTGAAACTGTAAAAATACATTTATGCATTTAAGAGTACATTTTTGCATACCTTTAAGAGTTTATCAAAAATATCTCTAAACATTTGACATTTCACATATTTCTTAACACGTCACATGTTTCAACAAAAAATTCATAAACTCATGTTTTTATTAGCTCGGCAATTCATAAGCAAAGTCTGAAAATGCCAAACCATCACAAATACAACTTTTGATAAAGGAATCAGAGTATTATTATTTTAAAAAAACTATTCGATAAAGTTTATACAAATCAGAAGAAAATGAAAGGGTCAATCTTGTTTTTTTAAGAAAAATATATAATAAATGCCGCCTTCTTAAAATCGACGTTGTCTATTTACTCACAGTAAAATGAAAAATCAAACAGAAAGAAAAACCAATTTCATCCTAAACATACTTTAAAGTAAATAAAGTCACGAAAAAATAAATAAATAAAGTTTTCTCACTTTATTCTAGCAAGCAAAAAAAAAGTGACGAATAGAGAAAAGGTCGTACAGTATAGCAATAAATTTTGCTCAACTTCCATAAAATACTTTTTTTTAACTTACATAGTAAAACACAAATATTAATAACTATGCGGATAAAAAATTTTACATGAATATTGAAATTGTCTAGCTTATATACTTATATACTAAACTCAAGTTACAAATTTTTAATACAACAGTTAAATCTGTGCTCTTATATGACAGCGAGTCTTGGAAACTCGAAAACCAACAAGAATGAAAACGCGATACTTTTGTAACTAAAGGCTTCTGACGAATTTTAAAGATATACTGACTAAATAAAATCACAAACAGCGAACTCTATTATAAAACAAAGAACTAAACACATTACAAAAGACATGAAAAAACGATGGTCCTGGATTCTAAGAATGTCCCTAAAAGAAGCAATTAAAACAACTTTGACATGGGGGCCGGATGGAAAATAGAAAAGAGGCCAGTCGAAAGTAGAGAAAGCAAGGGAAGTGGTTCTTGACTAGCAGGGATAGAACGCCAAATTTGTGGCCTCATGCGGCACCTGACGTAAAGAGAATTAAGAAGTAAAAAGTTTATAATTAAAGGGTAAATTTTCTAAAAGAATCAATACAAGGAAATCCGTAATCACGGCCCTGAATACATGTATCAAGAAATCCTTGTCAAAAATGAAAAAAAGCAAGAAATGAAAAAATAAAATAAAATAATTAAATAAATTAAAAAAACGATTTTTAAATCTGACGAATCACTAATATAGAAGGCGGGATTGAAGAATATCATAACCAGTTTGATTGTCTGGTAAAACTTTCGAGGTTGTAGACGTTTCGGAACTAAAGATCTTTTATTCCTCTCAGTTTATAGAAACAGTCTAACAGTTTTTTAATGTTTTCAGTTACACCTTCCACGGTAATGGTTATTTAGTTTTAGGTAGAGTTTTAACTTTAATTTCCTACTCTCTTTAATATAAATTTCAGACTACTAATGTGTGCACTTTTCACTTTTTGAGTCAATTAATTTTTTGACTTAAATTAATTTTGGATAATTATTGAGGCAATTGGGTATACAAAACATCTAAAAGAATTTTTAAAATTTTGTACAACCACTTCAATCAATAGCTATTTCGTAGATTTCAACAGCTTGTTTTGGCTAGCTTTAATATTAATTTTCAATATTTAATGTGCATACTTTTTGTCCACGTAGGAAATATAAAAACATATATTAAGAGCAGTCGTTATGATGCACCCTGAAGAAAAATCTTTCGCACCCGCAAAATTTTATCAGCTTTTTTTTTTAAATCTTGAGTTTAACAAATAAAAAAATTACTTTTTGGAAAGCTCATGACTGCATTTCGTTTTACGCTTTTTCATTACTAAATACATTCTTTAATAAATTAAAATGCGCAATTCTATAATTTTTGCAGTTGAGAATTGCAATTTTATTGGTAATAAAGTAAGCAAAAAAAAAGTCTCCCTCGACATTTATTGATCAATTAATACAAATAAAAAAAATACCAAGATCTGATCTTTATGGTTTTTAGGATATATTTTATATTAACTATTTACTACTTGCGAGTTTAATAACGAAATCGGACACAAAAATGTATTCTTTCTTATGGATTTGGATATTCTTTCATTATAAAATTATTTAAATAAAATAATTAAAAAATTATTGCATCGATTAACACAATTTGCTTGTAATTTTAAAATAAAAAAAATATGCGAATTTAATTTCGTGATGTCTTTATTTTAACCGGTTTTCTATAATTAATAATAAATTTTATTGAATTTCTTATAAATTTGCACCATGCATTTCCTTGTATAACGTATTACCATAAAACATTTTTAATGCAATATAGTTTGAAATGTATAATGGTTTTTTTAATAGTGTTTCAGTTATAATTATATTTATGAAATTTAACCAATCAGGAATTCGAGTTCTTAAATTATCTTTAATAAAATATATTAAAAATATCTGATATAAATTTTAAAAAATACACCGATTTTGGCAGAAAAAAATCTGAAAAATATGTCTCGAATAATTTAGACAGAAAAGCTCCCTTAATGCCGTTTTTTATTTTCTGCGCTATCGTTAAAATCAAAGACACGAATGGAATCTAAAAATGTTTAAACCTTTTTATAATTTTTTTTCCAAAATTATAATTTCATGCAAAAAGTAATAAGTTTTCATAATTTTTTATTATTAAATTAAGTAATGATCATAAATTTAAACTGGAACAAAACGGGTAAAATAATCCCAGAAAATCATTTTTTTTTTAAATTTATTTTAGCATTGAAATAACTTGTTGACCAATGTAATTCAAATTTTGTCGTTAAAGATTAGACTTAGTTTAAATAAATATAAAAATTTGCATGTGCCTTAAAGCTCGCGTTTCATCATTAACAAAAAAAATAATTATTTAAAAAAAATAATTTTTGTATGAGATATTCTAGAAAATGAGTTTTACAGAAAACCGAAGAATTTTGTTTGTTTTTTTAACCTTTTTTTATTCGAGCAACTAATTTCCAACTAAAGGCGAAAAAAGCAAAAACCATAAAGGTACACGATCTCTATCGTAACTTATTCACCCTGATCTTATTTCCCATCATATAGTATTTATAGATCTTGACTGGGGTCAAAAAGACAATAAAAAAATTATATTCATTTGGAAAAAATGCGTTTTTGTATCGTTTGCATCTTACAAATGTATTTTAAAAAATAAAAAAAAATTGAAATATTTTTTTTACTTAAGATTAACTTTAGAATGAAGAATAGAAAATTTAATTACACCAAAATTGTCTGTTATGATGCCTCATAGATAAGCTGTTAAGAAGGCAAAATTATAAAATATTTTGGACATTCCAAACGTCTTGTTTATGAAAATAAATGTTGTAATTTGTCAAGAAATGGTATCAGGCTATTCTCTGGTTAAATTTCTCTGACTTTCTAGACTTTTATGCAAAAATTTCACAAAATTACTTTCAGCACAGTATTTCCTAAAAAGAAGGCTAGTAGAATATTAAACGGTATAAAACCAGAAACAAAAATTTAAACCAAACTTTAAGAATGCTTGCTCAACCCAGATCAATCTTTTTTTTGTGTCCACTAATACTAAAAAAGAAAATTTAAACTATAAATTTAAAATATAAATTTAAAATATAAATTTGAAATATAAATTTATTTGCATTTAAATAATTATAATTAGCTTTAACGTATCTTTCATAAAATAAATTAAGAACATTATAAAGCTAAATATTTGACTATTTTATTTTTACAAGTATTTAAATAGCGATGTTTTATTAATTATGTTCTTATTTTTATTATACACAGTGCGCGAAAAAGAAAAAAAAGGAAACGAACCCTCCTGAATAACTTTTGATCTAATGATCGGATCTTCATATTCTAAAACTCAATCTTAATAGTTCGAAAAGGTGACTTCAAATATGTTAATTAATTAGTGCTGGCGATACTTTAACTTACGAATTCAGACACAAAACCATACGTTCTCTGAATAAGCATACCTTCTTTTCGACGGATTCGGATTTTTTGACTCCCAAAGTATTAGGGGGGCCGGAAAGTAATGTCGTTTCGGTGCATTTGATATTTGTTATCAAGATTTTATTTTTAATCAATAATGTATTCACCCTCGTTAGCAACAACCTTTCAATGCCGGATCGAAAATGAATCGAGGAAAATTAATTGGTTTTTAAGACTAACGAATATTTAATGTGCATTACTTTCCGGTCCCCCTAATAAAAGGGGCAGCCGAAAACTGGGAAATATGGTTTGATCAGGAGAGCTGTCCAAATTTTTGAACCCTAATGCTGATTTTACTTTTCGCATTTTTATTTTATTTATTAGTATTGTTAAAAGGGCTATTGATTATATTTAATATATTTGAGTGAATAAATTTAAATCTTTGTAAAGTATTATAATCTGGAAGTTTTGGTTTGAGAAAGTATTTCTTGTAAAGAAATTTTATCTATTACTACATTTATAAGGATTATTGATTAAATATTTGTGAAGTATAATCAATGATCTGAGTGTTTCAGTTTGAGAAAATATTTTACTGTTAATTTTACTTTTTGCGTATTTCGCCAAATCTCGAGAACTTTTTAAGCTAACTGTAAAATTTGCGCACACAATCATAAAATTCGTTTATCCAAAAATTCCATGCAAAATGTAACTTTTAATAAAATTTTTTTTCTTTCATTATTTTATTCAATAATAGTCGAAAAACTTATGAATTGTAAGGTATAAATTATTTACCCCCCCCCCCATTATAGGGTCACAAATCACAATCTGTAGAAAAAAAATTCATGCTTATGAAAGTACCTTTTTGAATCTGATTTCTTGACTTAAAATATCGTCAGCACTATTTAATTAGCATGCTTCAGGCCACTCCTTTGAACGTGAAGATCCGATCCTTAGATCAATAGTTATCAAGTGGTCTTTTTTAATGGTCACTTTTTATTTTACGTATTGTACATTCAATAACATAAAATACAGAAATGCTCTCTTTTTTTTTAACTGAATATGAAAATAAGCCAATTTCACTAAAAACATTTATCTTATTATATGCTAAATTAACCAAAGAAAGAAAAAAAATTTGATTACGATTAGAATGGACAAAGATAACTGTAGAGAGATAAACACTTTTCCTCTAGATAATTAAAAATTCCATCTTCTCCTTTCAGGAAATTAAATTTTCAGAAATTTAAAAATAACATTTTTCCAGATTATTCAAGTTTTATAGATCACGAGACATCCTTGTTTAAATTGTATGAGAGATACATACAGTCATAATAGAACTTCTTGTACTTAGTTTCTCTTTTGAGAAAACTCGTTAATTCTGGATAATAATTTTAATTAAATGATTTTTTGTGATGAAATATGTCAATGTTCAGAGAAATCAATAAAAAATATATCAATGTTAAGTATGCGCTTCCCTGTTAAGAAGTGAGATTCATCTTCAAAAGGAATCAACTAATTCTATAGGTATACCACAGGGTATCGTCCAGAGTGTCGCTTCCTTGAGAGGGAAGAATAAATAGTTTATATTTTTGAACAAGGAAGAGGTTTATATTGATGTCATAAAATGACTTTTTGAGTGTTATTTTTTACCAAATAAAAGCAGAAAAAAAATTATACTATTTCTTTTTAATGAGTAGTTTGAGAAAATATTAAAATTTGGCGCTCACAATGGGGGTGTTTGGACCCCCTAAACCCATCCCTTACCTACGTCCCTGGATACAGTCATAACAGAACTTCTTGTACTTAGTTTCTCTTTGAGATAAATCGTTAATTCTGGATAATAATTCTAATTAAATGATTTTTTGTGATGAAATATGTCAACGTTCAGAGAAATCTAACTTATTTGTATGCACTTCCCAGTAGCAAATGAATATTTTTTTGGAAAATTTATACAATTCATAAAAAATGAGTTCTTGCCCTACTATAGCCAGAGAATTCAAACATGAAAACTATGCCTTTTTTAGCCACTTAATATAGAAAAACACTCAATTAAAAGGACTGGCTTTTAAAAAGAACGTTTCAATATTTATTCTTACAATTAATATCAAAATGATGAATAAAATGTGACTTAGTTAAAAAATCACTTAGATTTAAGATGAAATCGTCACAAATAAAGTGCACAAAAGGTGATTATTTAAATTTGCGATCTGGAACTCGCGTCGTAATAAAAATTCGGGATTTTCGAAATCACATAGAAAAGCGGAAATAACTGTTTAAAAAAATCATTTATATTTACGATAAAACCAGCTTAAAGAAAACGCGTTAAATGTACATTTACTATAGAATCTGTTAAAATTGAATGTGTCAAAACGTGATGACTTTAAAGTGCGATTAAAAATTCACATTATTTGAAATTTTTTTATTGTATTTAGAAGTTCTCGCGGGCCGCACTTCAGTAGTCGAAGGGCCGCATTTGGCCCGCGGCTCGCAGGTTGTGCACCCCTATGCTAGTGTGACAATTTCACTTGCTAGTCATTTATTATTGCTGCCTCAGTGTGTAAATCTAAAATTGGTATGTACTTCCCACATATTTTTTATTTGTACATATTTTGATCTCTTGCATTATAATTAGGTATCTTTTCATTACATTATATTTTCTGTGCTCCTAATTATTATATTGGATATAGTTATAATAGTATGGAAATATGCATATTTAAATTAGTTACTTGGTGTATTGAATATTATTTGAAAGGACATAAATAAGTTATACTAATAAGTTATACTTTAATAATACAAGGTTGGAAAGAAATCAATTTTTTTCCTCTCTTTTGAAGGTTAAATTTATGTATTACACCCTAAATTTAAAGTTACCATTAGTAAGTTATCAATTTTCTTTGCATGGATATGTTCAAATGGCATAAAAAATTGTTTTACATTTTATTATATTACTAGTTTTAAAAATTAGCTTACACATGTTAAAGTTTTCTGTTTACATATTTTATTATTTGTTTGCTGCTATGATAACATTATTACTGTAAATAATATTTTTAAACTAGTATTACAATTTAGAATAATATTAAGAGTTCATTAATTTCAATAATTGAAAGAGCACAAATTGTTCTTCATGTTTTGTATATCCAGTTGCAATGCTTATAGTTATGTTCCAGGTTGTTATGGTCATCAGTTAATGTGATGCATCCTTAAATGTAAAAAGAAGGCTCTTTCATCCACTGAATTTTCAACTACTCTGACCTGAGAATTATCAGGATAGCCAGGTCAGTGCTTGTTGAAAATCCAGTTTTGATTCTTCAGGAAATTCTGGGTTCTCCAAATCAACATTATGAAGGAAGTGGAAATATTGAATTAGTATACAGTTTAATTTGTTTTAAAGATATATTTAATAATACTTGGGTTATTTACAGAGTTAATATATTATATAGCAGTATTTTTTATATTAACCCTATATTAATTTGATTTAGTTAAGAAAATTGATTCAGGGTTATCTTTATAGAAATAATACTTTAAATTTTTTGTTACAGATTATTACAACTTTCAGGAATCTTTTCACGAGTGGAATTTTCTAACTTAAGTGGCTTTTTTGTAAGCTGTACTATTCCTTGTACTGTCATCGTTATCTTCTAATTAATTATCTTCTAATTAGAGGAATCTGCTTGCTTTATTATTTATCAAATTTACGCCAGGCTGTAATTAAAGTGTTAAAAACTTAACAATTACCATGATTTTTCATGAACATTACCAATTAACTGATATAGTATCAATACTTTTATATGATATACAAATGCTTACTAACAATTAACCACAAATTATTTTATATATAATTTACATTTAATTTTATATTTAATTATGTTTGATTTGTATTCTATTAAGTGTATATATATATACTATATATGTTATAATAAAATGCTACAAAAAAACCTACTTGGTATTTTTTTCCGAGTTTGCTTTGATAATTATTGAACAACTCTGATTTAAAATCTTCCTGATTGACCCTGATCTTTGTATGGAATCATGGAGATCTAGAGAAATGATTCTGTTTTCCCCTGTTCTGTTACTACCCTTACGATTAGCTCTGTTATTACAATATAACAGAGCCATCGAATAGTATTTTAGAATGTTTTGTTTCATTTTATTCCCCAATGTGTCTTAAGGTTGAAAAAAAATGCCAGCTTTCGTGATGATTTTCAGGTAAAAAATACAGGTAAAGATTTTAACAATATCTCAAAATAGCATACAATGCCTTTTATGTAGAGTTTCATTGCAATGAATTTATTTATAAGTACTAGTTAGAATATTAGACTTAGTTAGAATATCTCCACATCCTAGGAATATCTCCACATCCATATTTATTTCATTTAATGCCCATATAAAAAATCATTATAATTGAAAAAGGTTTAATTCTAAAAAAAATGACACATAGTCATCTCTGCTAGAGTTAGCTAACTAGAAAATAATTCAGGTTAAGAAGAGTTAATCACTATATAGAATACAGTTATATTCTATATAAGTTTTACAATATTTCATTCATGTCAACAGGGTGCTCTACAAATGGGGATCTGAAATTAGCAAGCAAAACAAACACTATATTCTTAGAAGAACAAATAACTGGTGTTCATGAAATATTAAATTTTCACGTGCTTATGTAAAAACTGAGATATGTTTTTAAATTATATGTAATTAAATTAAATGAGTTGCGATGAGTGATATATATATACATATAAAAAAAATTAAAAAAAACGTAACACATTCTTGAAAAAAGAAGGAAGGAAAAAACCCCAAAGCATTTACGCATGATATTTATTATTTATTTTTTTCAAATCTCTTCTTAATGTGCTTCATGAAGAATCAATCATTTACAAAATAATTTTCTAAGAAAAATTACTATCGCAGCAGAATTCGGTTATTAAATATTATACAGCTAAAATTCTGAAAGCAAATACAGAAGAAAAAAATATATATTCACAGAAATCAATACAAACATATGTACCTTTGTACTATGTTATTACTTTGTTACAGAATACCTTGATAAATATATCTACTCTTTAATTTGTTGGAATCCTGTAGAAAGAAAAAGAGAGTAAATATAGTGCATTTATTTGATTTGAATTAACTCGCATGCGTCTGGAAAAAAAAATATCCTTGCAAACCTTTCTTGCAACGATTTTTTTAAACATAATTATTAGAGAATTTCACCACTAATTAAAAAAAAATATCATCAAAGAAGGCTCTTATTTTATTTAGCATTCAATTAATCCCTTCACCTCAGTTAATAATGCATTGAGAGTTAGATTTTTATCGGATGTCATTGATACGTGACACCGATATGGTCATAGAGTTATAAATAAGTTTTATATAAGTTAAGTATAAGTTTATTACTCTATGAATATGGTTGACACTGAGTGAGATCACACACACAAAAGGATCAAATTTAAATTAAATAATTGCCATTTTTGAAGAAGATAATTCTGTAGTTCTCTAATCCAGGCCGTTAATATATATTTTACGAATCATTATAAGAAATGAAATAAAAAACGTGTGTAGGGATCAAAATCAAATTAATATTTAGGAGAGAAAAAGCAAGCACGCTGCCGAACTTCGATCAAAAACATGATATAACGAGGTTAATAAGAGATGAAGGATTAAAATAATTTGAAATTATTTTTATCGAGAACAAAGTTTGAAGGCGTTTGTGATCAAATGCCAAGTATATTTTAAAAAAATCAACAGTTTTTTTTTTTTGTCTTTTCCTGATTCAAAGAATATTTGGTTAGAAAAAATTTTTCTCCAGATATATCAAATATTTCAATATACATATATCAGATATTTCAATATACATATATCAGATATTTCAGTATACATATATCAGATATTTCAATATGACATACTAGAATAAGTTATTAGTAAAATCATAGGAACCCTAGTACTTAAGTTTTTGAATTTTAACACTGTATAAAAAGTTCATGTTCCTTTCATCATTTTGATATTTTCTCCATTACAATTACAATACTATTTGCTCGAATTTTATTCAGATGTTGACAAAAGACATCCTGATGACCCGTCAAATTTTCAAACAGTAATGTAGAAGAGTCAGAAGAAGTAACAAGTCATTTTTCACTTTAGGAAAAAATTGTAAGAAGGGAAGCAGAAAATAGACCAGTTTATTGAATCAAAATATACAGGCAAGTTCTTCATAATTCCAAATTCTTGACGTATCAGTTTTATTATAAAGCATTTACTCTGGTTTTTGGAGTGGTTAGTAGTTGTATAAATGTTTTTTTTTTCCTTGCTTGAATAAGAGTTTAAGAAAACAATCATATTTTGCATTGCAAGCACGGGCGTATATAAGGGGGGTGTCCATGGGGTCCGGACCCCCCCCCTTAACTTGAGTTTTTTTTAATATCCATATTTCCAAATATCGCATAGAACTTCTTATTATATACGTCTTGCCTTGAAAAATAATTTTTTAAGAAATATGTGGAAAAAAAATTTCGTTTGCACCTTACAAAAGCTGAAGAATCCCTGGCTTTGCATGTTTCATTGAGCGAAAGAAACGAAAGTTTCATCGAGAAAGTTTCATCGAGAAAGTTCCGACGAAATTGTAAATAAGTTATCAACAAGGCGCAAAAGATTAAATTTATTACTTTAAGCAATTAACATTTTTCTATACTCTTTGATCATTGTTTTCCTTGCAATAAACAAATATTTTACACACCTGTATGATTACTGAAATATTAGTAGCTTATAT
>NC_092206.1:63331913-63370505 GCF_043381705.1 Parasteatoda tepidariorum | reverse complement strand
AATCCTGCTTTAAAATCGTAGAAAATCATAGAGCGAAAATGTTCTCGCGTCAACTCCATTTTCTCTTCTGTTTAAAATTTATTCTACGCTAAACAAGTTGAAGTAAGTCAGTAAAAAATCGTCTGCCGTGTTAAAATACACTTTGTATTTTAAAATTAAACCGTTATTTTTATTTTGTAAATTCTTGTCTGCGCGTATCTCAAAAATTTCAGAGTAACCCTCATATAACGAGATGTTCTTCATATTTTTGTAGTTTCTAACTCAACCCGAAAATCAAAGTAACTCGCAATTTACGTATCGGAATAAAACCATATTTATGAAAGTTATAAAAATAATTAATTGTAATCAAGATTAAATTGAAATTAAAATTATCAAACTTTGCGTTACACGCTAAGAAAAACAAACGAAAATGTTTTTCAGATTGCTTTTATTTGGTATATAAAATAAAATAACATGCAATTCAAGCATCAGAGTAAAATTATATTTATAAAAGTTAAAAGATTAGTTCGTTTTAATTAAGATTAAATCAAAATAATCACATTTTGCGTTATACGCAAAGGAAAACCACGAAAATGTTTTTTTCTCTTTTTTTAATTGCTTGGTGATAATAGCATTCAAGCTAAATGTTCATCATCATCTCAATGAAAATATTTTCTTTAAACAGCCATTTTTTTATTATTATTATCCTTAATAGATAGGGTTGAATCTTTCTGAACAGAACGAAAAGCTCCTCTTATTAACTCAACCCGGAAATCAAAGTAAGTCGGATTTTAAGCATCGAAGTATAATTGCTATAAAAATAACCAATTTTAATTAAAATTATCAAATTTTGCTTTACACGCTAAGGAAAACCACGAAAAGATTTTTTTTTATCGCTTTTATCGGGAATAGGATTCGAACTAAATGTTTATTATCTAAAAGAAATTATTTTTTAATAACCAATCATTTTTTTTTTCCATCCTTGTGAAGCTTATCATCTTTGTGAATGTAACGAAACGCCATTATTATCTTTAATTCAATTCAGAAATCAAAGTTATTAACAATTTAAGTATCGGAATGCAAGCATGTTCATGAAAGTTATAAGAATAGTTTATTTTAATGAAGATTAAATTAAAATAATCAAATTTGCGTTACATGCGAAGGAAAACCACGAAAAAGTCTTTTAAATTGTTGAATGGTTATAGGTTTCCAGCTGAATGTTGATTATCGCAATGAAATTATTTTTTATAATCCAAAATTTTTTTCATCGTCCTTGAAAAACAATCTGTCATCTTACTGAATATTGTGAAACACTCTTCTTACATTAATATTTTTTTTACACAACCCAGGAATCAAAGCAACTTAATATTCAAGTATCAGAATAAAAGCATACTTATAAAAGCTAATGTAGTAGTAATTCTGCGATACAAGCTACGGAAAACCACGAAAACGTTTGTCAGATTTCTTGATTTTAATAGGATTCCATCGAAATGCTCATTATAACAATGAAATTATTTTTAATAATCAATCACTTTTTTTTTATCATCTTTGATATATAGCCTATCTAAGTGAGTGTTGTGAAANAAATGCTGTGAAATGCTCTAAATTTTTTTTGTACTTTTTTGAATTTTTGTAGGCCACCCAGATATCAAAGTTACTTGTAATTTAAATACAGGAATGAAATTATATTTTGAAAGACTTTTTGACGAAAATAATTAGAATTTACATTACGCGCAAATGAAAACCACGAAAAAGATTTAATAACAAACTAATTGAGCTCTAGCAGACAATTATGAGGCTCTCTCAGCAATTATTAACATTTTCCAATTTCTTGTTCTTCATGAAATTAAATGTTTTGGGCAGCTTAGATTGCTTATAAAACTGTTCTTTATTTTATTTTAATTATTTTATTTTTTTTATTTATTTTCATATTTTTTAATAAGCCCATAAATTGTTTTTTTATTTTTATTTATTTATTTTTTTTATTTTAAGTATTTGAATTTCAGAACAATATAAAAATCAATTTTTAAGAATATATAATTTTTTTTCATTTTAAATTTAAAAATTTAAAAATTATAAATCTTTAAAAAATTTTTAAAAAATTTGTTCAGAATTTTCTGGCACAGAGACAGAATGTTATTATTTTTCATAACATCTATAAAAATCAAATAAACAATCAAAAAATTCAGTTGAGACCAGTGATTTCCAAGTTCACCCTGACATCCGTTTAGGTATAGTGATTGATCTTTCTATCTTTATGTCCTTGTCTGAGTATACACAAGCAAAGGAGGGTATACAAGTTTCTATATTTATTGTCTACGAAGTGTTTCGATTGGTTTGAATAATTTATCAAACCAAGCATGCGCATTAGTGAAATTGCGCCAAACAAAAATGCTAAAAATGCCATACTAGTAAACCTGACTAAACGATTAAGCGATAAAGATGAAAACGATGTGGCAATTGACCAATCAAATGTCTCTATTTATTAAAAAATCGGTCAGCCAAGCAACAACCTATGTGGGAACTAATGCCCGATATTTTCAGTCTCCCGCTAGAGGGCGTACTGGAGCATTGCGATCGCGAATTGACACCGTGAGTACGTTATTCAAGAACTAATATTTTGTACACGTTATTTAAGAACAAGAAATCGGAACCGGTTACTTAATAATTGATATATCTTAACCGATAAGTTCTAAGGAGTAGTCAGGGAATTTGAGCCAATGAGAAGGAAGAGGCGTAAACGTCATGATCAGAGGAAAACTGGTTCCCTCCGTCAGAAACGTTATCTTCCTTCCTCTGCGACTCTTCGCCAACTTGCCGTGGTTATGATAATATCCCCACACTGTTGAGAAACGCATCGCTGTAAGCGATAAGCAGAGAGCTCGCCGCACTTAACTATACTCGATACTCAACCTGGGCTGGGAACCTTACTCTGGTTGTTTCTATAATATGAGTTTTTCACAAAAAAGTCATCTAACTGAACAGGGTTTTGTTCACATTGGAGAGAAACCTTTTTCTTGTGGTATATGCAACAAGAGTTTTTCGTACAGAAGTTATCTAATTGAACACAGTCGTGTTCACACTGGTGAGAAACCTTATTCTTGTTGTTTATGTAATGTGAGTTTTTCACGAAAAAGTCATCTAACTGAACATGGTCTTGTACACATTGGAGAGAAACCTTTCTCTTGTGGTATATGCAACAGGAGTTTTTCGCAACAAAGTTATCTAATTGAACACAGTCGTGTTCACACTGGTGAGAAACCTTATACTTGTAGTATATGCAACAAGAGTTTTTCGCACAGAAGTTATCTAATTGATCACAGACGTGTTCACACTGGTGAGAAACCTTATTCTTGTAGTATATGCAATAAGAATTTTTCACAAAGAAGTCATCTGACTAAACACAGCCGTGTTCACACTGGTGAGAAACCTTATTCTTGTAGTATATGCAACAAGAGTTTTTCGCTAAAAAGTCATCTCACTATACACAGTCGTGTTCACACTGGTGATAAACCTTATTCTTGTAGTATATGCAACAAGAGTTTTTCAAGAAAAATTGCTGTGACTAAACACAGTCGTGTTCACACTGGCGAGAAACCTTATTCTTGTAGTATATGCAACAAAAGTTTTGCGCAAAAAATGTCTCTATCTGTACACCGTCTTGTTCACACTGGTGAGAAACCTTATTCTTGTAGTATATGCAACGACAGTTTTTCGCAAAAAAGTCATCTGAATAAACACAGTCGTGTTCACACTGGTGAGAAACCTCATTCTTGTAGTATATGCAATAGGAGTTTTTCACAAAAAAGTGATCTGACTCAACATAGTCGTGTTCACACTGGTGAGAAACCTCATTCTTGTTGTATATGCAACAAAAGTTTTTCGCAAAAAAGTCAACTAACTGCACACAGTCATGTTCACACTGGTGAGAAACCTTATTCTTGTAGTATATGCAACAAGAGTTTTTCTCAAAAACGTTATCTAACTCAACACAGTCATGTTCACACTGGTGAGAAACCTTATTCTTAAAGTATATTCAATAACAGTTTTTTCGCAAATAAGTTATCTGTCTAAGGACAGTCTTGTTCACATTGTTGAGAATCCTTATTCTCTTGCCACATGTAAAGAGTTTTTCATGCATAAGTCATCTGACTAAACATAGTTATGTTTATACTAGTGAAAAACCTTATCTATGCAGCATATGTAATAAGAGTTTTTCACGTAGAGGTTATATGACTGAGCACTTTTTGCTCATACTGGAGAGAAGCCTTATTCTTGTTGTATATGTATTAAGAATTTTACTCACAACAGTAATCTGTTGAAACACAGCATACTAGTGAGAAACCTGATTCTTGTAGTCAATTTTTAACCCCCGTATTCACCGTTGACACTAACCTACCGCGAAACCCCGGTTTGGAAATATTGACCACGAGTCGAAAAGTGCATTTTTCATTATTTTTGGACAGTCTGTTTCCTAACTGGGGTTTTCTTAACTTGCACTCCGGTGTTAGATTTACATTTTTATTAACTGTGTTTGATTTCAATTTTCACTGCTATTTTTAAAAAAAAACAATTTATGGAAGAATTAAAAATGGGTTGCATTGAGTGATTAAATTTGAATAACTCTTTTACTGGACAAATAAAAAAGATGTTAAGTTTCGTTTTCCTAACTGAGTTGTATAGATGAGCAAAAGGATCTAAGTATTATAATTATGAATTTAGATATTTTATTATAATGGACGTCATAAAGCTGCACACAAACAAAGAATTACTACTGAAATTCAATTAAAAATACTTTTATTTTAAACAAGGATCAAGAGGATTATGCTACTTCATTCTCATCTTTATTTAAATTTTTAATATTTAACATATTATCAATAACTTAAACCGTTGAGAAAATTTTTCCTTTTTTCTAAAAACTTAAAATGAGATTGTATAAAATAAACTTCTCAGCTCAGATAAGCATAAATCAATACATTCCTATTGTTCAAAATAAGCTATTATTGTGCTGCCATCTGCTGACGATAGAGAGAATTATCGTCAGGGATATGATGAATAAATATAACTATTTTAAAGGCAAATGTCATAATATGAACAAATATTCCAAAACTTTTAAAAAAATCATGAATTTAAAAATTTTATTATTTAAATAATTATAAATAAAAATATATCAGTTGTATATGCACCAGATGTCATGAAGTAGCCAGGCCATGTATTTAAAAAAATGTTAATTAAAGACAGCATTTCAACTTCATATAATATTAAGCAATTAATCTCTCCCAAATGATTTTATTTTTTCCAAATGGGGATATTATCATAACCACGGCAAGTTGGCGAAGAGTCGCCGAGGAAGGAAGATAACGTTTCTGGCGGAGGGAACCAGTTTTCGTCGGATCGTGACGTTTATGCCTCTTCCATCTCATTGCTCAAATTCCCTGACTACTCCTTAGAACTTATCGGTTAAGATATATCAGTTATTAAATAACCGGTTCCGATTTCTTGTTCTTAAATCACGTGTACAAAATATTAGTTCTTGAATAATGTACTCCCGGTGTCAGTTCCTAAAGATAAAACACACGTTTTGCAAATGTCTAATCTAAAGTTATTAATCCTTTTATTCTTTTTTTTTTAAAAAATTCTGTTTGACTCAAAATTAATGAGATTACATTTGATGAATAGTTTTAAAAAAACTTATAATGCACCACAGTTTCTTTTCTTTGTTTCTGAAATATAATTCATATTTGATTTAAACATTTTATTCATTTTTCAATAGGATGAAGATTTAAATGCAGAGCCATCTTAATAGCATGCAGGGCCCCCGAACAAAGAAATGTTTTGGGGCCCTTATAACAAGTCATACTGCTTAAAATCGAACTAAAAAACTTCACATACATAAAATAAGCCATTTTTAACATATGCAATGATTTGAACAAATTTATTTTGATTACCCCAAAAAACTGAATCCACACAAAAACTTAATTCGAAAGTAGAAAAATAGATTTCGGTTGACTTTTTAAGTTTCCCTGGTGATAAACTGTTCAAATTATTGCTGTTTGCATGATAATCGATCACTATTTGCAGAAAGGAAAACAAAATGCACACTTTATACTATAGAATATATTTATTTTTGAAAAATATATAAGGCAGATTTGTTTATTCTTAGTGTTTTTAAATACATTTTATAAAAAGTAAGATTCCCAAGGGCCCCCTGAGTGCCTGGGGCCCTTGGGCACTGCCCTGGTGTGCCCATGCGTAAAGACGGTACTGTTTAAATGAACTATGCATTTTTCAATACAAAATGCATTTAAGATGGATCTGAGGAAAACGTTTCTAAGAAAGCTTAGACATTTAAATGTTTTACTTTAACCTTATTTTTATTATTTTTTAATTAGGATGAAGATCTTATGGCAATTACCTTAAAAGTTTGCAATTTCAAATGTAACGAAATTTTATAATGTATTTTTATTGCAATACATTACTTATTGCTTTTATCGCTAAATTCAGCATTTCAGATGCGTAATTAGGACGAAAAGAATAGATTAAATTTTCNAATATATAATTTATATTTCAGGGCTCTAAGAGAACTTTTGCTTTTATTTGTTCTTTAGCATTTATGCTATTTTTAACCTAATTGATTTGTTTTATCCATCATATATCTGTAGTTGTAATATCTGTAGTAAAAATATCTGTAGTTGATTTATAGAGAAAATTACATTGTCAACAATGTCAACTTTCATCATAATTAACAACACTTAAAACTCGAGAAAAAGTTTTTCGCAAGTCTAATACTAGTTTCCATTGCACGTATTTCAATTATAAATTTGGAGTTTAATTTTAAAAAAAACTATAACTTTAAACGCGGTAAAAAGATTTTGTTAAAATTTAAATCAAATTAGTAAAAAAAATATTTCATTTATCTATTTAATTATTTATTTATTATTTTTTTTTACTAAGAAATTGAAAATAAAAAACATTTCTGAGAGAACTCCAAACATGTCAATGCATCAGAATACTACATCAGGTCGATGCTCTTCACGGTCATAAAATTTTAAAATTAAATTCCAGCTTAGAGTTTTAGATTAAAACTAAAATTGAAAGATTTAATTAAAATTATTACTAATTGCAAAGAGAATTTTGTGTTTTAATATTTGTGTTTCATGATCTTATAAAAGCACAAAACACATGATCTTATGAAAATTCTAACACATGATCTTATGAAAATTTGCAAAGAAATTCTCGAATCTTTTAATAAATATTTTTCAAATCTGATACAATTCTGAAACTGCCGTAATATTAAAAATAAATAAATTAATAAAAATAAAAAAACGCATTGAGTCCTATGTCTCGTTTTAAATGTAACCAAGTCGCTAATATGGTAATTATCATTGTTCCTGACATATATAACAGAAATTATTACTATCTCTAATTATTTTTTTCATTTTCATAAGATCATGTGTTAGAGGCGACGAGTATCATGCTTTACACCACGTCCCGTAAAAACGAATGAGTTTTTTTTTTCAATAATGTTAAAAGTCATATTTGAAACATCTCGTAACATTAAGATTTTTTAACAAAATAAAATAAATTAGTATCCCACTTTTATTAGACATATTCCAATAATCAAAAACTTCATACAATAATATTTAATGACATATTAATCTTTTCTTTAAGAGACGAGTTTCATAAGAAACATTTCATTCACTTGTGTAACTTTTTTTAAATTCCTCTTGACCTTACATTTTTTGAAAGGAAATTTTAAGATGTTTTTTTCATTAAAATAAATAAATTAATAAAATCTTCATTGTCAGCCGCTATTTTATAATAGAGAGGGGGGTGGAGCAGTTTTTTCTCATTTTTAGACAATGACAAAGGAGAGAGGAAGGTAAGTTTATTTATTTTTATAAAACATTTTTTATTTGCCCATTTCTTAGAGAAATATTTGTTTATTATGATATTAAATATGTATTTAAGATTTCTATTCCCTGGTGTATTTTTAACGTAACTTTTCCTTTTCTGCATTTTTAGAAATCTTATATTGGGTAAAATAATGTGTTAAAATGATTTTTCCAAATTCAAAGTTATGAAGTTCAATGAGTTCGAATTTATTATTATTTTATTACATAGAAGCAAACTGAAAATTGCTTGAACAGTATCTGATGTATCAAAGGTTCTAGGATGGAAATTATGTCTGACGATTCTTATCATTGCGTATCCACTGTAGCTTGTATTTTTAAAGCAACCCATTTCAAAATCAATATAATTTATTATTTTACTCGCAATAAGCTTTCCAAAAAGAGTGGACAAAAAAATCTGAGAAAATTGTGCAGTACTTTCCCAAAAACCAGGCAAATTTTAATTCAAAAAGGGAAGTCCGAATATATTCATTAACAAAGATATCAATACAAGAATGAGTCTTTTTATTTAGTACTTATGGCTCAACATCTTTATCAATAACACTGTTAGAAATGTTTTGTTATTCGTCTCAAGCTATAAAGTCAAAAATATGTTTATTAAGAAAAAAGAGTATGATTTTGCGTTTTAAATCGTGCATTAAATTGTTATTTGCACCTGCAGTGATTAAATTGCATATCTTAAATGTGCCTCTCAAAACACGGAAACTGCATCTTAGTACGAGTAATATTTTGTCCTACTAGTTTTTATTAATGAAATATATCTTTGCTGTTATAAACTTTCAATTAAAATGAACAATGATGTGTTAATAAACATTGAAAATATATGGATAAGCTATCTTATTAAATCTACTATATAGTAAGTAAAAATCCAATTTAATATGTTCAAAAATATTATTTAATATCTATGTATCGAGAAATTTAGCTTGTTTTTCTCTTGTTTTAATTTAGCCATACAGTGTTATTGTAAGTTCCAAAAATCACAATCATATGTGATGCCTTCAATTAGCAAGCAACATTATTTATAACAGAAGATTTTCGATTGCAATTGCTAAGAATATAAAAGAGGATCAACTTCTTGATTTCAGAGTTGTAAAAAAATGTAGCTGCACCACAACTAATAGCTAATTTTCTACAGAATTTTTTATCTTCTTATTTGAAATATTCTCGAGCAGCATGACAAATAAAAAAAATTGTTTTATTCCGCTTACGAGTAGTGTCTTATTTTCCACCCTTATTCTTATTATAAGGGGTGATTGTAAGCCCAATTAAAAAATCCTGAAAATTTCCTGAGTAAAATCATTAATGCCGCATTTCAAAAAATTAATATCTTTATAAATTTAAATCATTGATATTTTCACAACGTGAAAGTCTACATAAATTATATGCAGCGTAACTTAAATTAATAATTATGTATTTAGTTTACTTTTATCTCTAATCACATTTATTATTTTACCCGAAAAAATATTTACAAATGAAAGAGATGCCAAGAATAAATTCTAGTTCTAATATTTTTAAATAAAATATACAAAAATTTTTATACATAAATGTGTAAACTTCTGGACTGGATTTCCTGATCGCGGATAACGAAACATCTGGAAACCCGGATTTTTTCCGGAGCACATTCATCTCTGTATTATTTTCAATTTAAAAATGGAGAGAGAGGGAGGGGGGTTTAATTTAAATAGTTTGTAAAGAGAGGCTTGAACTAAGCAAAGTATAATAAACAATAAGCGAAATTATGCTATGTTTACAGATAATTCGAATAGTCGAAAATAGTATTTTTTATTATTAAATAAAATGCAACTTGCAATTTATTTAAATCAGTAATTTACACATAAAACTCAGGTTATATACCTTAATGATTATAATTTAGCTCATCTTGTTTGTAATCTTATATAATAATTATAAATTTAATTTTTAACAATCTACATTGAACTTTTAGTAATCTATTATCAACCAACAACCATAAATTCCAACGTCAGGGCTTTATTGCTAACATGGTGCGGGGATTAGGAAATATAATACACCATTTCTTACAATATATTTAATAATTCCTTCAATTACAAATAAGAGTACCTATTTAAGATACTTTATTATTCAAAATATCTTATTTAAATTGCTAAATTCTGTTTAAATAACACGAATTATTAAATAATTTATATTTTCAATTAGTAAAGCTATTTTTCTACTATGAAGTTTTTTGTTAACTCCAAAGGACTTTAAACATAAAAGCATTTAATTTGCTAACTAGCCTTCAGTTCATAACTTTTAAAATTTTATGATGATTGGATTATTATTTGAATTTGAGTTAAAATTTTTTTAACCTAAAATAAATTGTTCAGGGATCAATTCATATCCTTAGAACAATTAATCATCACAACAAAATTTGATATTCATTATGGAAAATAGTAAACATATATGTGATCCTCAATTCCCCTTCATAAAAGTTTCTGTTTTGAAAATAAAATGTTATATTTTGTTTTTAATATTTTTTTTTCAAGAATCCTAAGAATTCTGAAACATTAAATTGAGTTACACTCAATCGAATCGACAATTCAATCATTTCACACAATTTATGGATGGCAAATTTGCTTAAAAATCTCTCTAGGTACTTCTCAGATTGCAATTACCCCCTATATTTTGGGGTTTAGAAATTCAAATAAGTCGAAAAAATGGCATGTATAAACAGAAACTTCAGAGAAAGTTCGTTTTAGTATCTGATTTCGTGACTTAAAATATCATACCTGCACCTATCAATTATCCTATTTTAAGTCACCCCTTGAGCCATTGAAATAAGAAGAAATAAAGATCTGATCATTAGATCAAAAGTTATCAGGGTGGTCCCTTTATTTATTTTTTTGCGCACTGAAAGTCTAAAAATTTATAATTCAAATCAGATTAATTTTTTGCTTAATTTTAATTTGTTCTATTGTGATGCGAAGAGAGAATTTCTCATATATTTTTTTTTTTTCAAATTTAATATATATCAGAATGTATTCTGGTCTATTTCTTAACCTTTTGCCTTTTTTTTAGTGTTTGCAAAGTAATTATTTCTAGATATTCTTAAAACTAAAACGTCAACTTCCTCTAATTTATTTCTCAATGAAGAATGTATTATTGTCGCTATTAGTGTTTTGTATGTAATTATGTGTATATTTTTTCATATTATCTGTTATTAATGTTTGTGAAACTTAATTATATTACGAGCATCGATCTTTTTTTATTGAACAGTAAATAAACTAGCNTATTCAGCTTCAGTATTTTTCATTTTGGAAAAACAAAGAGTTTTGGAATTATTGGCTACATCTGAAGTTTAAGCACATCATAAATAAATGCTAATAATTAGGCTAATAATATGATAATAATTAAATGCTAATAATACGTAGCGGGTCCTAAAATTTGGCTTGGTCCAGTTATTCAAAACTAAACAGAAAAAAAGAAATCTAGGTGTATATATGTATAAACTACAGACGTAACTTATGGACGATGGGAGCTACCTAAAGCATTTGCAGCTGTTAATGTTAAACCTTGTAATTTTCAACTACGCCTAGAAGATAAGAGGATTCCTAAGTCAAGCCCAGCAACCTTATCAAGTCGACTAAATTCGATTTCGTGAAGAATTTTGTAGTTAAAACTAACGCGTACTCGTGGAAGAAGAGAAAAACCGTCCATTGTTAGCCTGACGGTAAGGGAACTCAACCGGAGAGAAATTGAACATATTGCATCGTTACCAATAGATAATTTTATTCCGTTATGCTTCAGTTTTATGTAAGTACGAATAATAAAATTTCCCGAAATAAATTTATTATGTCAAAAATTAATTTTTTTTAATATTATTTTATGGATGTGTCCTTCTTCTCAATCTTAATGTAACTTTCTGTATTATTGATTTTATTATTTGAATTCTTCAAAATAGAAAACTCGAAAGACTTCAATCTTCAAAGAAAGACAACCAGAAAATAAATAACTTATCAAATGCGAAAAACAAGAAGATTTTCGCCGACATCAGAATTTTTCAATTGAAATTGTGGCATTGATGAGAAAAATTTAGAGGAATCGTATTTCACCACTCTTAATGACTTTTTATCATTTATTTCTTTTATATTACATGTATAAAGGTAACAATTTAAAATTTCTTAAACTATTCTTATTTCTAAACCTTATTCGAAAGTGAATAATAAAAAAGAAATTTTTTTAATTTTATTTTACAGTTTCAGTTAGTATGTAATAAAAATGGATTAACGTCCACTGCAGATTGGTAAGCAACTATGTCAATCTTCAATGACGATTAAGTGCACTATTTCCATCCTTTTTGATAAAAACCTTAAAGGTCGTAATCCGCTATATGGAATTAATAAATGAGAAGTCATAGAAGGGGAGAGGCGAATTCGTGAAAGCAGGACTTTAAAACTAGTTTATTATATGAACCTTATTGACCCTACCCAATATTTATTTCTGAGGTCAATTTTTGAACTCAGAAATAAATATTAGGTTGGGTCAATTTTATTGAAGGCAAATGCATATAATTCATTTATTACATGGCAGTTCCTTCCTGCCCCCCTCCCTCCGAAGCTGAAGTATTAATAAAATATCGGAATCTAGATTTCTGAAAAACCATGAAAAAAAGATTAAATGATTGAACCCATTAACCCTTTTCTATTGACACTAGATACAAATTCTTTTTAATAATTAATTGAAGACTATAAGTGTTATTTATAGAATTCGAAACAAAAGTTAATACCGAGAAATTATTTGAGCGAAAAATATGTTGAAATGTTAATTATTCGGAGTTCAATAATTTTTAAACTATTTAGTGCCTCTGTAATAAATAGAAATTTATTATAGTTTTTTTTTCAATACTTTTAAAGATAGATTATTTTTCTGTAGATGGCACCACTATGGTAAAGTTTAAATTCAATCATAATAATGATTTATTTTTTTTTTAGAAATTTTGAATTAGTCTTTTAAAATGTGATTTTTGGGGTGAAATCTGGGAAACTAAATTTATTAATATTTATTGAGGATAGTATTATAACTTCTATAGGGGATTAGTGGGTTTATGACTGTTTTTTCTCAGGGACTTTTTTTGGTTCTGACTTCCGCCGGATACGGGATGACTCTGGATTGGGTAAACAGGTCAATCTAGATTCTTTCGCCTTGCTGAAGGGAGGATAAAAGAGAGGTGAAGAGTGTGGTTAAAGGAGTCACCACCATTCGCTCACTGACAGTGTCCGAGTTAGGTTGTGTTATAACCGAGCTCCTGCTACCATGTCAACGTACCGATTCGGCCGCGGAGGGAAGCCGTGTTCCGGAAACACATGTTGATATTGATGCGATCAGAAAAGAGCAGAAAGAGTATATCGCCTACAACTTGCAAAAGATTTTACTCGACTTCGACAAAGAATTCGATAGAGCCAAAAGATGTGCAACAGAAATCGATGCTGAGATTGAAAATGCACGCGGAAAGGTGCACATTGAAAATTGCTATAGAATGAAGTTTTGTTATGAGGAAATGTTGATCTTAAAAGCATCTCGGGACTCCCAAAATGCCTTGCCTCCATCCAGTCCTGACCCAGAAACGGAGACATCAGAGCCCGAAAAATTCCCTACCATTTCTCAGACAACAACTCCAGTAGATACACCAACTATCCCAGATGAGCCAACCCCAGTGGAAGCTACTGACAACATCGATCAGCCAATCTCTACTACCATCCTAGAGACTGACTCCACCACTTCTACTTCTAAATCTAGTAAAAAGAAAGAAGTGCAGTGTCAACACGGCGGCGCAAAAATGCACGGAACCAGAATCAGATAGCGAACCCCCCTCCCTCTGCCCGGAGAAAAAGATCGCCTCCACACCCACAGTGGAAGATTCACCACCAGATCCTATTAGTACTGCAGCCCCGGATATCGCCGAGATTCCAGTAGAAAACAGCGAACCGATGGAAATTCTACAACCCACCCGTAGAAAATTGAAAGCCCTCATCCGAGGTCTTAGCACAGACATCGAAATCCCTGATCTCGAAAAAGAACTCACAGATTTAGAGCTGCGACCAATCAGAATAGAACAGTTGAGGAAGAGGCGTGGCCAGGAACTCAGGCTCCTCCCCCTCTACCTAGTCATCTTGCCAGATTGTGGAAACCACAGCGATGTCTTCGAAATCGAGAGACTCCTATATTGACTACTGACTGTTTTCATGCTCGAAGGAGGCTGTTATAAATCGAGCATGCTATCAGCGAGCCTCACGCTATTTTTGTTTATCTTGTAGAGTTGCACTTTCGTAATCTGGCAACTTCCATTTTCTTGTTTATTTGAGTTTATTTTTTCTAATCGTTCTTTTCCTTTTTATTTCTAAGTTCACATTAAATACTATTTAAAATAGCTGTCACCTTTATTTTGCTAACATTTACAACAGGTTATGGGTCATTAGCAACGTTTTACTGCGTGGATAGCTGTTTTTGACGACGTGTATGAACTTTTGTATGCCAAATCGTAAGTAGTACTTCGTTTTTCATTAACGTTAGTGGTGAAGTGATTGCTCATTTTTGTGGATTAACAGTTTGGCGATGAATGGAAAGAACTTTATACAGTGCACGAAGTTGGAAGGTGCGTCCAACTGGACTGACTGGAAATTAGAAATCAACTCTTTATTCGTCCTAAATGATTGTGTTGGAATTCTGGATGGCTCAGTTGTAGAACCGTCGATACCTGTGAAAGACGCCAGTGCCGAAGCGGTCAACGAATACAACAAAGCGCTCGTATCCTACACAAAGACGAATGCGAAAGCCGCAATAATTATTCGATCAAATGTATCGCCGGATTTTTTAAATTTAATTCGTATGCATGGTAACTCTGCTCGGGAAATATGGATGGTGTTGCTGAACAACTTCGACAAAGTGTCGAGTGTAAAATTGGATACTCTTTTTCAACAATTTTTTACTTTCAAAATAGAAAAGGATGAAGTCTCTCGCACGTTTGCGTACGTTATGGGTCGACTTGCAACGGGAACAGGAGGCGAGCGGCGAAGGAAAGTTGCCTCAAAATCTGCTCATGCCGCGCATATTATCGATTCTTCCGGATGACGAATACAGGGAGTTCAAGTCACAGTGGGACTCGATACCAAAAGCCGAAAAGTCATCCGAGAGACTGATGGAACAAATAAAGATGCGCCTTCAAAGACAAAGTGTATGCATGAAGGAAGATGCTACAACAGCTTTTGTTACAAGCGGTGCAAGGTACAGTGCCAACGGAGAGAAGAAATGGAGGAAGGGGACAAAGTATCAGATGGCGAGAAAATCTCAACCTTCAACAGCTACAGGTATGAAACTTAGTAAGGCCAATGATGGTGTGAAAAGCTTCCGTGGCAACTGCTTTAGGTGCAATAAGCCAGGGCACATGGGAAAATTTTGTCCTGATTTTCCAGACAAGCCAAAGATGCCAGGTAATAAAACCGAAACTTTTCTTACTACTCATTGTAGTGCATTTATTTGCCAAAATGACAGTAGCCGAAATGTGTGGCTCAAAGACGATGGAGCTACAGCACACATCACAAATTCAGCCGAATATTTCAAGACGTATCGTCATTTTGACAAGCCAGTAGAAATCGTAGTTGGTAACAAACAGACAATACCAGCGTATGGCTGCGGAGAAATTGACATGTGCGCAACTGTTGGAACCCTGCAAAAGTTTATTGAGCTCAGTGATGTGTTATATGCACCAGATATCAGCAAAAATTTACTATCGGCGTCAAAGGCAATGAAACGAGGAATTTCAAACTTCGGAGACTCGGATGACATGGTTTGTCGTTTCTTTCGTAAAGAAAACCCGGAAAATGTACTTTTAGAAGCTCCATGTTCATCAAAGCGGACTCTTTGAATTACGTGCAAAACCGGTCAAGCCAGAAGAAGGTTCTGCTGCTTCAGCTTACCTAGTCGATGATGACGTAACAACACCTTACCAAGATACAACAATGGTGACAACGACAAAACTGCCACTATCAGTTTGGCACAGAAGACTTGGGTATCAGGCAGTACAATATGTGAAACAGTACTTACGCCAAAATGATATAGATTTCATCGATGATGGACTCTTTTGTGAACCTTGCAGGTATGGTAAACAGTGCCGACGGACTTTCAAATCAAAACGATTTAAAACGAAGGAGTCAGGTGAGATCATACATGCAGATTTACTCGAATCGCCAGTTTTATCAAGAGGAGGAAAGAAGTACATGCTAGTAATCAAAGATGATTATTCAAAATTTCGAAGTGTAGAATTTCTGAGACACAAAGATGAAGCTGTTGATAAAGTTAGATCGTTTCTTACTCGGGCTAATAAAGACGGCATAAATGTGAAAGAACTGGTTACAGACGGCGGTCGTGAGTTCGAAAATGCTAAGATGGCTAAACTGACTGATGATGGAGGCATCAAGTTAAGAATCGTACACACCAGAACAAAATGGTGCAGTTGAGAGAGAAAACCGCACAATAATGGACTCAGTTCGTACTATGCTCAAAGATACAGGCCTACCGCAGTTTTTATGGGCAGAAGCAGCATCGACGGCTGTTCACATTTTTAATCGAACTGGACCAAGTAAGATCACAGGAAAATCTCCATTCGAAGTATGGTTCGGACGCAAGCCGAAAATCGACAAGTTTCGAATTTTTGGATCAACTGCTTTTGTACATGTACCGGATGCCAACAGAAGTAAGCTGGGCGACAAGGCTGTAAAGGGATATTTGGTTGGATATTGTGATTATGATGGCTATCGTGTTTTCATACCATCAAAGAATGACACAATCAAGAGCTCCGATGTGGTGTTCAACGAGCAGCAGATAGGTCCCACTTCCCTGTCTTCAGAAACTACTTCTAGTGTCAGTACATCAACTGGTATGCAGTTTGAAATTTCAGGCAGTTCTGACGGTACTGACTTGCAGAAGGGTGAAAATCTTCGCAATGTAGAAGATGAACCATCACAGATGACGACGCATGGATTGCGTGACAGAAAAACTATACGCCGACCACCCAGATTTAATGACTATGAAGTCTACAGCAGCTTCCTGAACTTGACAGAGCACCAATCATATGAAGAAGCTATGAAGTCTTCGATACATGTCAACTGGAAACGAGCCATGGCCGAAGAGATGGCTTCGCAAAACAAGCACGGTACGTAGAAACTTGTTGAACCACCTGAAGAAAGAAATATTCTCACAAATCGCTGTTTTTACAAAGTGAAGACTAACCCAGACGGCTCTATCGAAAGATTTAACGCTCGATTAGTCGCGAAAGGATATACGCAGGCGAAAGATATCGACTACGGGGAGACTTTTAGTCCAGTTTGTCGCTACGACACTATTCGAGCTCTAATTGCAACAGCAGCTAAGGAGAAATTAAAATTATTTCAAATTGACATGGAGACAGCTTTCCTTTATGGTGATTTGACTGAGGATATATACATGTATCAACCCGAAGGATATGATGACGGAAGCGGACGTATATGCAAGATGCTCCGACCTTTGTACAGTCTTAAACAAGCTGGTCGATGTTGGAATGCCAAGTTTACCGACGTGCTAAAGAAACATGGTATGGCCCAAAGCAAATCTGACCACTGCCTCTTCACTCGTAAAAACTCGGGACACAAGATGCTGATGGCGATTTATGTTGATGATAGTATTGTCGCTGTACAAGACGAAGCATCATTCTTCACCTTTATGAACGAACTTAAGCAACATTTCAACCTTAGAGTGACAACCTTAAATTGTTTTCTTGGTTTACAAGTTGAACAATTGAAGGACGGTTCAATCTTTTTGCACCAAGAAGCATTTACTAAAAAGATGCTAGAGCGTTATGGGGATGCTACTAAGACATCGCGCATTCCGGTGAAGAAGGCAAATCTGAAGGTTGAATATGAACTTCCGAATGCTGATGGGATGATAAAGATCAAGGAGGCAAATCCTCTTAGCAGTCACATTCCATATAGATCAGCAGTAGGTAGCTTGCTTTATTTAGCGATGGGAACCCGACCTGACATTGCTTATGCAGTAAGTTTAGTATCTCGTAAATTGGACAATCCCACAGAAACTGATTGGGAAATTGTGCAGACTACATTCAGGTACCTTCGTACTACCGTTGCACATGGCATTGTATATAGCAGTACAGATGATAGAANATTCAAAATTAGTTCTACTACCAAATTTTTTTGCTTTAAAGATAGCGAGCTCGGCATTATCCACGTATTCTTCACATTGAATAATATCATTGTCATAATCATCATCTGTTAATAAACTATGAATGTCGTTATCCAATTTCTTCATTTCTAACAAGCAATCGGAAAGCCGATGACTAATATATTCGACATTTTCGGTTAAAGTGTCAGAGGTTGCAGAAAGATCGGAATTTAATTGAGTAATAAATCGAGTAACATTACCTCGCACTGTTCTTCTTTTTCTTTTCAAAAGTGCCAGACTATCGCCAAGTTCTTTATCGTTTGGTTTCTCCATCATTGAGTAATACTGATGTTTGACGTTTCGTTAGTTTTTAAAAGAGTGACTGCGTGAATTATTCATCTGATTCATATTTAATTTTAAACCGAGTTGTTTCGGCACCAAAATGTGTTGGTTGTAAACGTAAATGTTTTCTAACTACAATCAACACTAAAACAAGTATCTCATAGAACAAACTCTTTTACTATCACAAGTGTACACAAAAATATATACATGTTGCCAACAAAAGAATAATGTAAGAAATAATATAATAAATAATCACTGCATCTGCGTTCACGCACTTGCGTCTGGAACACCTCCGATGCCAACAGTTCGGACACACACAGAAGACATGCACTGCTGAGCCTGCTTGTATGAAGTGTGCCAATGCACACCTCACGTACACTTGTACAAAACCAGCGAGCGAGCCTGCTAAGTGTATAAACTGCCTAGGTGAGCACCTAGCATGTTATTCGGACTGCGGTGCAAGACCCAGAAGAAGACCTAGAGTGAGACCCACCCAGCCCAGCAAAGCCTCAAACAAAGCCACCAGGTTCCTGCTGCTATTGAAGGAAATGCAAGAGCTCCTCAAGGACCCAAATCTCCAAAATCTACTCCGATTTCAACTGCCAAAAAAACCTTAGACACAGAGATCTCCTCCAAGCTGACCTGATAACATCCCAATACGACCACAGCCCCCCTGTGGAATTTCTACTTTTTAATAGTCTACTAGTCATAGACGCCTTAGGGCACATAACAGATGAAGAAGTGGGATGCTCGCATTCGCGGGCAAGTACTTCGGAACATCATATATTCAAGTTCAAGGCTAAAGGAGTAACCTGGAGGATACGGAGCTTGTCCGCTGGAAAGGTGGTCCGTTTTGCCGAAGACCGATATCTTCGAGACGGTGGGCCAAGTCCGAACGTATCTATGCTGGAAGTCCGGTGTTCCCCTTCTACATGCCTAAGCCTAATGAAATTAGAATAGCTGGAGAGATTTTGAGATCCTAGCCGAGGAGTTTGTCCACGACCTCATCTACCATTCCGGTGGGCGTTTCCAGAGGGCGAACAGTAAATTCTTTTGGGTACTTATAAAACTTTAAATTTTATTTCGTTAACATTTTAGAGGAATCCTTTACCGTAAATTCTGAACTGTCTATGTTGTGTTTTTTGGGTAGGAGAACAATGAGTATTTAAGTGTGATACATCACAAACCAAGTCTTAAGTGTTTTTAGTAATGTTAAATGCAGTTTTTATTTCTTAAATGTTTTTTTCTTAACTGTATGAATTGAAGTTTATGCTTGAGTGTTTTAAGGTTGCATGTTGTTTTAATTAATGTATAAAGGGAACTGTTTATTCCCATGTTAGCATTTGGAAATGTGTGGAATTATGTTTTTTGAAGATTTAGAGTTGCAATAAAAATGAGTTTTAAATGTTAAGAGTTTCCTGTAATTCATTAGATACTTGCCTACTGTATAACCTGGGTAACCGTTACTAAAGTTAAATTTAGAGATCACAGCTAGAGGGGTAACGGTACACCTCTGAAAATTAGTTCGTGGATATCAATGCATTAAATGTTTACATAAGGCGTTTTAAATTGTTACATGCGTAAAATTATTACATTTACAAAATCGGAGGTTCGTCGAAAAAAGTTGGATCATTTAGGGTGTTTCATAATCGAAAAAAATTTGGGAATCGATGTCGTAATACATACTTTTTTACTTGAAGGAATGTTCTTATTATAAAAAAATGTAATTTATTTTGAATTTTATTCACCCTAATTATTGATGGAAATTACTATTACGAAATAATTTAAGTTATAAAAAATTTAGTTTATAAGGAATATTTTTTCAGTCATGAAAGCATAACTTCAGTATTGCAATGGTAATAAATTTCCTCTAAGTCCCATTGAAGGGGGTGTGATAATTTCAGATTGCTCAGTTGAATAGAAGGAGAGCGGTCCTTTCTAGAAGATGAACTTTGACATTGATGAATTTTTCCCCCAGTGCAGCTGTGGGAGGAATGCCTTCTAAGAAAAAGATCACCCGATACTTTGGCAAGTTTTCCGCCGATGTTTTGATTGGTTCCATAGAAAGGCGCGCACTTCTGTTTTCTTTCATTCAATATGGATGTGTGGAAAGTTACGCAAACTGTTTTTTTTGTAAGAGTTTTTATTTGAATTAATAATTTATTGAAATTGTCTAATTCGCAATAAATATAATTTTATTTTTTAATTTCAAACTTCTTTTTTTGTTAATTTAAGATTTGCTATTAAAAAATTACTGTTTATTTCCCCCCTTCTCTTTCGACTGGACGTTTATTCGTAAATGAAGTAAGTTTCTTTTCCTGTATTTTAAAAATTTTACAGTGTATAATTTAGACGTAATGCATCTTTATTTTTTACTAATTATTGTTTCTTTAAAAAAGCAAATATAAATTTTAAAATTAAATATAAAGTTAGTATGATTTTGCTTAAAATTTATGTTTAAAGAAAACACCATTTACTTTGCTTAATTTGTTTAAATAAGATCAAAATTGTATAGAGTATTATAATGTTTAAATATTGGAAGAAAAAGTATTATGTATTCAGTTTTAATAATTATAATTTCATATAATTCTTTAAAAAAGTAAATTTAAAGTTAGTATGATTTTGCTTAAAATTTATGTTTTAGAAATCGATAACCATTAATTGAAATTTAATTCGAAATTTCTGAGGGAAAGTTTAATTCAATGAATTATTTTTAAAAAATTAGTTTTGTTTTATTAAGAACGTTACCTGAAAAGCATAGTATTTAATATGCAATAAATATAAAAATTATTATGTCTTCCAAACTTTCCAGTTAGAATTTACAGTTAAAACTTAACAATTTTAAAATGGATTAGCCTACTTGAATAGAGTTTCCATAAGTTAGTGTTTATTTATGTTTATCTTTAATTTTCTATTTCGTTATCCTTATTTCTTTAAAACCCAGATTTTTCACTCTTGAACTATGTTTACATTTTGCATGCGATTTTATTTCTATCTTCTGTACCTGTTATTTCAATTTCCTCCCCGTTCCTGATATCACGACGGTAACACCGTTCTTTTTTGGTCCTCTCCTCTTAGAGNGCAAAAAAGTTATTAGCAAATGAAGCTCCCATAGAGAAAGCATTAGCAGCTGGCATTGAGAGGGTAGGTATTGCGTCCTCTTAACATTATACCAGCTATAAATCGTATTCGCCATTTTCACACTCAAAAAATTGGGCATCCAAGCCCTTGGCGATAGAATTCGTTTGGCAATCACCCATTTCAGCTGATTGCCAAAATTTAGGGTTATAAAACGGCTGGCATTCAAGACAGTGCGTATGAGGCTATCCCCGAGAGTTATCTTCACACTGTTGAGAAACGCAAAGCGATAAGCAGAGAGCTCGCCGCACTTAACTATACTCTATACTCAACCTTATTCTTGTTTCTATAATATGAGTTTTTCACAAAAAAGTCATCTAACTGAACAGGGACTTGTTCACGTTGGAGAGAAACTTTTTTCTTGTGGTATATGCAACAAGAGTGTTTCGCAAAAAAGTTATCTAATTGAACACAGTTGTGTTCACACTGGTGAGAAACCTCATACTTGTAGTATATGCAACAAGAGTTTTTCGTACAGAAGTTATCTAATTGAACACAGACGTGTTCACACTGGTGAGAAACCTTATTCTTGTAGTATATGCAACAAGAGTTTTTCACAAAGAAGTCATCTGACTCAACATAGTCGTGTTCACACTGATGAGAAACCTCATTCTTGTAGTATATGCAACAAAAGTTTTTCTCGAAAAATTTCACTAACTGAGCACAGTCGTGTTCACACTGGTGAGAAACCTCATTCTTGTAGTATATGCAACAAGAGTTTTTCGCATAAAAGTCATCTGACTAAACACAGTCGTGTTCACACTGGTGAGAAACCTTATTCTTGTAGTATATGCAACAAAAGTCTTTCACATAAAAGTTATCTAACTGAACACAGGCGTGTTTACACTGGTGAGAAACCTTATTCTTGTTTATGTAATGTGAGTTTTTCACGAAAAAGTCATCTAACTAAACAGGGTCTTGTTCACATTGGAGAGAAACCTTTTTCTTGTGGTATATGCAACAAGAGTTTTTCGCAACAAAGTTATCTAATTGAACACACTCGTGTTCACACTGGTGAGAAACCTTATACTTGTAGTATATGCAACAAGAGTTTTTCGCACAGAAGTTATCTAATTGAACACAGACGTATTCACACTGGTGAGAAACCTTATTCTTGTAGTATATGCAACAAGAGTTTTTCGCGTAAATGTCATCTGACTAAACACAGTCGTGTTCACACGGGTGAGAAACCTTATTCTTGTAGCATATGCAACAAGAGTTTTTCGCTAAAAAGTCATCTGACTATACACAGTCGTGTTCACGCTGGTGAGAAACCTCATTCTTGTAGTATATGCAACAAGAGTTTTTCTCAAAAACGTTATCTAACTAAACACAGTCGTGTTCACACTGGTGAGAAACCTTATTCTTAAAGTATATTCAATAAAAGTTTTTATGCAAATAAGTTATCTGTCTAAGGACAGTCTCGTTCACATTGTTGAGAATCTTTACTCTCTTGCCACATGTAAAGAGTTTTTCATGCAAAAGTCATCTGACTAAACATGGTTATGTTTATACTAGTGAAAAACTTATTTATGCAGTATATGTAATAAGAGTTTTTCACATAGAGGTTATATGACTGAGCACTTTTTGCTCATATTGGAGAGAAGCCTTATTCTTGTTGTATATGTAACAAGAATTTTACTCACAACAGTAATCTGATGAAACAAAGCATTATTCATACTAGTGAGAAACCTGATTCTTGTAGTCAATTTTTAACCCCCTATTCACCGTTGACACTGACGTACCGCGAAAACCTGGTTTGAAAATATTGACCACAAGTCGAAAAGTGCATTTTTCATTATTTTGGACAGTCTGTTTCCTAACTGGGGTTTTCTTAACTCGCTGCTAACTTGCACTCCGGTGTTAGATTTACATTTTTATTGACTGTGTTTGATTTCAATTTTCGCTGCTATTTTTTAAAAAAAATTTCTATGAAAGAATTAAAAATGGATTGCATTGAGTGATTAAATTTGAATCACTCTTTTATTGGACAAATAAAAAAGATGTTAAGTTTCGTTTTCCTAACTGAGTTGTATAGATGAGCAAAAGGATCTAAGTATTATAATTATGAATTTAGATATTTTATTTTAATGGATGTCATAAAGCTGCACACAAACATAGAATTACTACTGAAATTCAATTAAAAATACTTTTATTTTAAACAAGGATCAAGAGGATTATGCTACATCATTCTCATCCTTATTTAAATTTTTAATATTTAACATATTATCAATAACTTAAACAATTAAGAAAATTTTTCCTTTTTTCTTAGAACTTAAAATGAGATTGTATAAAATAAACTTCTCAGCTCAGATAAGCATAAATCAATACATTCCTATTGTTCAAAATAAGCTATTATTGTGCTGCCATCTGCCGACGATAGAGAGAATTACCGTCACGGATATGATGAATAAATATAAATTATTTTAAAGGCAAACGTCATAATATGAAAAAATATTCCGAAACTTTTAAAAAAATCATCAATTTAAAAATTTTATTACTTAAATAATTATAAATTAAAATACATCAGTTGTATATGCACCAGATGTCATAAAGTAGCCAGGTCATATATTTAAAAAAATGTTAATTAAAGACAGCATTTTAACTTCATATAATTTTAAACAATTAATCTCTCCCAAATGATTTTATTTTTTCCAAATACTAAGCTGATTATTTGATGGTTATAAAATTCTAAATATTTAAAGTTATTTGATGCAGATTATTGTGTAGTTAAAATATTACCTCGCAGCAAGATTTGTATTGATTACGTAATATTTATTTCAGCATAATTTTTATTATATATTTTAAATAATGTTATGTATTAAAAATAAAGTAAAATAATGTTTTTAATTTTATTAATAGTTTTGTTTCATATATAAAAAATTTTAAAATGTCATTCGCTATCTTTATATCTAAATATTGCACATTATTTTGCCTGTTCATCTCTATACTATATTTTATTTTTGGGCTAGATCTATCATCTCGATATATATCATTCAGATCTATAATAATTTTATGAATTGTATTCTCTTTTAAATTTTATATTTCTTTGAAGGATCTGTTGTTTTTTTTTACTGAAAAAATGTAGATAAAAGCTAGTCAAATTATTTAGAATCTTATTACTTACACTATTCATTTGAATTATTATTATGGACACAATCTGAATTATCTACGTTTTTTTTCTGATTGAAAAATTATTTAAGTGTAGCAATGACTGCTAATAATAATTTTAGAAATATACATAATATCTTCTATCGAAGATATTAACCCAGGAAAATTTAGTTTTCCTTTTATTAATAAGCATTTATTTGATATAAATTAATTATAGTTACATCTAGTAATAAATTGACCTCACGGACATCAAAAGTGTCAATTTTGAAAACATAAACAAATAAAAACTTGCCTAATACGCACCTGCGGTTACTCGAACCGAGGAAATCTTCAGATTTCAGTTAGTTATCTCTGGGACCAACTGACATGCAGTTACGTATATGGTGGGAAAAAAATTTGGATTCTAACCTGCTTTTGCTCTCATAAAACCTGTGGGTTAGTTTCCATAGTGAATACGGTGTAAAGGAAAATCTCTGTTAAGGATTTTTATGCTCACTGCTCTGTTCATACTGCTGACTAACTTTATTCTTTTTGTAAGTTTATACAGATAATGTTTAAGTTATCTCTTATCAAGCATCAGTTTTTGGAGTATCGGACAAATGTATACCGGGCAGTGACCCTTGACCTTAAAAAAACATCAGTGTAGGGTATACCGGGGAATGACACTTGACCTTAACACATCAGTGTAAGGTATACTAGGCAAATGTATACCGAGCAATGGCGTTTAACTAGACCTAGTATATATTTTGGACATTTGCCAAAGGTCCAGTCATACTAGTTCCCCATACAGCACATCAACTTCGTTATAACATCCTAAAGTTGTCATCTTTAGGATTCTGTGACTTCCAGAGGAAGTCCTATATTTACCGCTAAATGTCCTACGGATGTCATCTGCGTGTTAGACTGTCCCACCTGCAGATATCTTAATGATGTCATAACTAGGACAGTTTCAGGATGGCATTAGGACAAAAAAAGACGTGTTTAGTAAGGATTTAGGTAACTTGTTGGATGCATGTTGGAAATGTTATGAGAGTAATAGGAGGGTGTCTTATTTTGGAAATAAATATCATCTCTGAAATTTTTATTAATATTGGCAACTTAAATAAGGTTTTTCTTTTAAATTTAGTGAATTAGAGGTCAGAAGAATGTTTTCTAAATGAAAAAAAAAAGTGATAGTTTTTAATTTGTATCTAGATTACTAATTTTCCAGAAAAATGAGCTATTCCTCAACTATTTTCTTTTTAGGAAAGTTAGTAAAGAAAACAGTTAAAAAAAACAAATGTAACATTTTAATCCAAAAATATGCAAGTTCATTGGATTTCTATTTCTTGGAATAAAAACTTGGTCATTATAAAAAGTCTAATTGAATGTACCCTTTAAACACCAAGGAAGATTATAAGTCTCCTAATTATCGTTAGTTTTCTTTAAAGAATATTTCTAATTAAATTAAATTGTGAGTCTTGTTGAATCTTTCAACAATGATTGCTTCATTATTGCTCATATTGTTTGATGTAGTAGATGTATTAAAGATCTTATGATAAAATAATAAATAATTTTCTTTTTAATGTTGCTCTAATACTGAGAACTTCGCATAATATTCAAACTTCTCGTATTATCACTTGAAACTATTTAATTGGCAAAATAATTCTCATTACATTCTCCTGCAAAATTTACTAAAAAACATTTTATATTATAAATAGTTTCAATGAAGTTGTCACTATTTTATCAAAAACTCAAAATATATGTCTATGACTCACATACTTTATTGTTTAGTTATTGTGTCAATGATGCAATTTAAAAAAACAAATAAAATTAGAAAATTATCTGTTTTTATATACAAACTAAAACAGCTGTTGCCATGTTTTGCTGAAGAATTGTTAGCTGAAGGCATACTTAAATCAGTATCTTGAAGATATTAAAAATAATTTGTTTTAAGGATTTATCTATTTTTTGCAGCATAAATTTAACGTATGCAAATAAATATGAGAATAGAAAAAAATAAACAATATTAGAGTAGCATAAGTAAAACTTTTATTTACACAATTATTTCTTTAATTTTTTTTCAGAATAAACTCTTCTTTCTTTGGCATGGCGCAACCAGCCTTAAATAATGCTTTCAACTTCATTTACTTTCGTGTTTGTGAAAACACTGCAAACAGCCCCTAAAACAAAACAGAAGGAAGATATAAACAAACCAGTAGGTATTTTATGAACAAACATAAAATTATATAAGAACCTATTCTAAAGGTATCTAAAACTAAATTAGTAGAAGCTCAGATTTCTGTTAATTTCAGGGAAAATATTATGGGGTGACCTTCTTAAGCTGCTTTTTTAATTAGGACTAAAATCACTCTAAATAAAAAATGGCTAGTTTTTTTAATCGCCTATCATACATAACAGTATACTAGTTCACAAAAAATAAAATGATTTGATGCATGTTTGATTCATTGTCACAATAATAATCTGGCAACATCAACTGTAATAATGATAAAGCTGTTAGTACAAACACATGTAACAATGATCAGAATATTTTAAAGAGCAAGTCACAAGAAGTGTTGGATAACTGAAATATCGTATGATTACGGTTCTACTGTGACTGGAAAAGAAGATGGTGATACTAATAACAAGATTATTTCAAACAATTACACACTTATAAATTATTCCAAAAATAGAGAATGTTAGAAATTTATAAACTCATTAAAAATTCATGGAATACTAAAATTATAGTATATTAAAAAGTTTGAAAAAAGCTGGTTATAGATGTTTATTTGAAAATTAAATTTAATAATACCATTTTAATGAATATAAACTTTTAAAAATAAGATTCATTTTTTAGAAGGGCAACTTTAGCAACACAAATTTTAACTATATACTGTCAAACTACAAATGGAATTATATATATATATAAAGAGAGATTAAATATTACCAATATTTGGGTCTGACACTCCGTAACCCAAAAATCTTTTTTTTCATTATTGCCCACCCAGCTATAGAGTTCAGCAACATCATGATGCGACGAAGTGCTCGCCTTGTATGTTCTTTAAAATCAGTTCCATCAAGACTTAGCAGACTATGAGAAAAAATTATTAAAATTGATCACCTTATGCCTAAAGTTCAGAAAATAATTTATCTCTAGCATTATTTACTTAAAAACAAATGAATTTTTACCACCACTGCAAAAGAAAAATTTAAACAAAAAATTATACATTTCCGTATATTAAAAATACTTAAAAGAAAAATTTGCTGATTATATACTAGTAAGCAGGGTTGGAGTTTTTGCCGGCAAAAAGGGGTTTTTGCCAGGACAGTGGCAAAAACCTGGTAAAAACCGGCAAAAACTGGTAAAAACCGGCAAAAACCAAATTATCTAAATTGCTGATTAAATATTATTACAAAATACTTGAAACAAATTTAAATCAATCATAAGGAATAATAATTTTGATACATTACATGAAAAAATTATTTTTAACATATTAATAATTAATATACCTAAGGGTAATAATTTTTAAAAGATTGAAAGTTTTTGATCTCTTTTCATTTTAGAATCCTAAAATAAATGTTTTTTTACAAATAAATATTATTATTTGTATAATACTATTATTTATTATAAAAAATTATTATTTGTACAATAATTAACTACACATGTTGATAGATATTTTATGCTTTAAATTATATTTGTATTAATTTAAAATAAGTTCATTTCACTGGAAAAAAGAGAATAATCACAAATTTTCCAATCAATAATGTTTTATACTACTAAAATGATACATTATCATTTAATTATGGAAAAATAGTTTTGTTAATTTTTTTGTAATTATTTATATTCATAGTATATATTTCAATTTTAGGAATAATTTTGTATCAAAAATGTGTTTTTGTCCTCTCATCTTGGAAAATATAGGTTTTTGCCACTTTTTGCCACTTTGGTTGGCAAAAACCTGTTTTTGCCAGGACGGTTTTTACCGGTATTTACCACGGTTTTTTCCACCTGCGGCAAAATCTTGCCAACCCTGCTAGTAAGTTATAAATTTGTTAAAGGAAGTTTTGCAAAAACTCTCCACGTGAATTTTTATCATTGGGGAAAAAAATTTCTATAACTATATTTTCCATAATAGATTATAGTATTTAAAAGCATTCTATAACAACTTTTCAAGCAAAGTCATCTAATTATTTTAATTTATGGAGAATTAAATAAAAACAATATACAAAAATTAAGTACGGAAATAAAATGAAAAAAAATTATGTAAGTATCTGAAACAAATAAGAAATTATACAAATAACAATATTTTAATAAAAGCAAATTGACACATAAATGATACCATTATTGAAAATTTATTTTAAAGAAAACAAAATTTCATTCTGAAAATAGTTTATCGTAAATCTGTTCTTGTAAAAGANCATCAAGACTTTGCAATCTAGCAGACTATGAGAAAGAAAAAAAATTATACAAATAACAATATTTTAAAAAAGCAAATTGACAAACAATTCAAATTTAAAGAAAACAAAATTTCATTCTGAAAATAATTTATCGTAAATCAGTTCTTGTAAAAGAACAAGCTCTTGCAGAATCTAGAAAAAGTTATGCTAAAATCTAGCATACAATTTTTTTTTGTAAAAATTCAAATAAGTAAATACTAATTAAATGTTTCAACCACAATTATCAGTTAAAAATGGTAATGAAGAAAATATGTTGATCAACTACAAGTAAGTTTTATGTACCCTTTTGAAGCACTAAATATTTAATCTTAAAAAATCATTGAATATTTTTATAACCCCGCCAAAAAATACATACTATGAAACATAAAATAAGAAAAGTTTTACTTTTCAAAAAAAAAACATTTAAATATATAAATAAGTAAACTAAGAATTAAAATATAAACACATATATTTAAACCAGCTTCACATTGCAAGAGGTGAATGATGACAAATATATTTACAAGAACTTATTAAAAGAAAATAAACCCCTTACGGATTCAATAACTTTTCATTAGGGATGATTTTTTGGATCATTAGGGATGATTGCGAATGTCGAACTTCAGAACCTGAAAAAAAAAAGACAATATTAACTTACATATTGATTACTTGTGTTTACAATGTTAAAGGTGCACAGCTTGCAACAGTAATAAACAAATGGAAAGAAGCCAAAAAAGGGAGTTATTCAAAATCTAGCAACCATGTCACCTATTTAACAATACATCTCTAAATAAATAAAACAAATTTTCACTTCTTATTCACCAGAATTACTTATTATCATTAATATCTTATGAAAGACAACAGATTTGAGCTTAAAAATTATATAATTTTTTTTCTTTTGTTAAAACAAAATTATCTTTTGAAAATATCGCCTCGCAGAATAAGCTGTAGTAAGCAGTTGCAGAACTGAAGCAAGTATTGAGCTGTAGATTGTTATTGTTTACATTTATATTGAAAACACCATCCATAGACAATTTATAGAAACAATTATGTAAAAAAAGGTAAAATAATGAAGATGAATAGCAACATTGAAATAATTTAAAATGTCATTTCATCTGTAATTTGAAGAAATGATTAATTTAGGGTTACCAAAAAAAACACGCCAAATGACAAGTTGAACAAAAGGTAGTGTATAGCAATAGGATGTCTGTGAATCCTGAGGAAACAGGATGACCTTTCAAGCATGCGCAGTATACTAATCAATGAGTAACGCCTCCTCCCTGTCCTTCTTGCAGAACAGCATGTCTGTGGGTACAACCGGCTGAGCAACTGCGCATGAAATGCTTGGCTGGAATTTAATTTTCACCAAATAATTTCGAAAAGTAACCCTGTTGAAGCGATTGCGCGGAGGTATACGTAATAGTTTGTTGCTTCTACTTGTTATTCAAAGCTCTTTATTTATAATTCATTAAACAAAGTAAGTTATTGTTTTAAATATTTTTTTCTGTTTATAATAGGGATGATTATCATAACTACGGCAAGGCCAAGTGCCGCCAATTTTTTGGCGACCTATTTAGATAGGCCGCCAAGGGGTAGGAGGAAAAAGAGAAACCCGATCATGACATCACGNTAGTTTGTTGCTTCTACTTGTTATTCAAAGCTCTTTATTTATAATTCATTAAACAAAGTAAGTTGATTGTTTTAAATATTTTTTTCTGTTTATAATATTGCATCAATGTATTTTAAAACGTTTACGACATTTAATAATTCTAATTATCTGTGATAAAGTAGTTAAAAGATTTCCACGTTACTGAGTTAGGCTTAGTTACATATTTGTTTTCCTATTTGATATAATAAGAAAGTCTGTTAATATTATTTTAAATATTCGATAGTTTATTCTTTTGCATATGTAAACTATAACCAATAAAACATTTCTGAACTGTTCAATTTCTTTTATGTGTAGAAAATATAATGAAAGGTAATTATATGGCATAAATAGGTGTCAATGTACCATCATTTACAATTGAAAGGTTAATATTAATGTAAATGATGGTTGACATTATAATTACTTTTCTTTAAGATTATTTAACCTTATGTAGATTCTTAAATTATGATACTTATAATGATGAATTAATTGAAATTTTTAAACGTATTGTGTAATCCCTATTGTTTTTCTATGATAATAAAATCTGACTATGATTGAGCTTACGTAGTAATGTGGTAACTGTAGATTTGTATATCACATTGAATTAAGTTTAACTAAGTTAATATAAAACAGCACCGTAATAAATCTATCGAATGTTATCCTGATTCATTCATTGTTTTAGAATTGGTGTAGTTTGTACTAATTGATATATTTAGCGACATATTTTCAACTGAATCTACTTGTGCAAAATCCCGGTAAAGTTAAGATTATTTTATAATTATGTATATTTCCCATCTATAATTGATGAAATACCAGAATGTATATAAGTACTGTAAGATTTCTTAAACAGTGGTTGTGCAAGCATTTCCTTTAACTGTGGAAAAGTGATGCAGTTTAGCAATAATCTATGATGCTCAATGGCTCAGTGGGGCTTTAGTGAGGGAACTTGTTTATTATTTTGATATCAAGTATTTCTTTCTATTGCCCCTTCTAAGCCGCATCTTTTGATTTCCGCAAACGACTTTCTCAGTGTGGAGTTTTTCGGGAATCTGATAATATAGGTGTATTAGTAAGTATAATGGTGAGTATTCTACTTTATATGTATATAGTTTAAGTTAGATATATATTGTATTATTAAGTTGTGTGTGGAATTCCATGTCTATTAACATGTACTGCATTATATTTAAGTTTTTTTAGCAACTAATATAAAAAAATCATTTAACCTATGGATTTTGCATACCTAGATGTTTAACAGCTTTGTATGGTGCATATTAAGTGTTGCATTGTCTTACTAAATCTAAGAGCCAAAGTAGGACAGTTAGTGAGGTATTCATTGGTGCCCAATGTGTTTTAATTACCATGTCCAATCATGAGCAAAACATTTATAAATGCTAAAGGGGAGAGGTCAGCTTATTCGATTCACTAGCTTTGAAAATTTACACTAGGACATTACCAAAAGTGCCTCTCCTTTTGTGGTGAAATAATGACAGTTGGTAAATATTGTGAAACTTGCATACAAAATGTAAAATAGAGGAAATTTGAATGCCTGTATATAAAAATTTTTAAAAAAAATAATGACAATTTGAATGGAATACTTTTATTATTTAATCTTCTAATCATGAATCAATATGTTCTTGCTTATACGTACTGTGTAACCATTATTGCAAGATGGTGAATTTTTATTTACAAGCGTAGCATGCCTAATTTTTTATTTATTTACAGCTTGTACAAGGTTTTCACATGAATTCCCAAATAATAAGCCTACTGTTTAGTTTTTACTAGTACATGGGCTTNGTTCTTGCTTATACATACTGTGTAACCGTTATTGCAAGATGGTGCATTTTTATTTACAAGTGTAGCATGTCTAATTTTTTATTTATTTACAGCTTGTACAAGGTTTTCACATGAATTCCCAAATAATAAGCCTACTGTTTAGTTTTTACTAGTACATGGGCTTATATACAGTTTGAGTTAGGTAATTTTGTTAATTGATGTTTGTTTTATGATTTTTAATGTTTTGTAGTGTGTTAAATTGTTTTTAAGATAAAATATGCTTCACTTGTTGTTACTTATTTGATAAATATTAATTGCTTTAGTAAGTATAAGGCATAATAACAGTATAGACTTAAGTACAATATGGCAAGATAACTTATGTTTTAAGAAAGGTTATGTTTTAAGTTTACCTATTATTTTTGAAATTTTCTAATCATTCTGATGTGACATCAAAAGTAACCACTTAAAAATTTTTTTTGATATTAATTACATTATTTTATGATTGTTAGTTATTAAAAATTGGTAATCCATTGCATATTTTAAATAAACTTGTAACGAAAAAAAATCATTTTAAAGTACTCAGAATGCAAAGGGTTATTAAGTGGCTGAATTTCCATGAAACATTATTTATTGGCAATAGTTTTTAAATTGTACTTAAAAGCTCAAAACCACATAATTAACAACTAAATGTATAATTTCAGTACAGTGTCATTATATACTTGGCTATTTTTGTTTCTTCAATTCTAAGAATCTTTTTAAATCTTCTGTGTTACAAATACATATTTTAAAGCAAATTATGCTTTGCCTAATCATGTGAGAAATAATAATTAAAGCAGTAAGATTGCCATAATCATATTTAAGTTATATTATTTAATCATATTAATTGCAATATTTAATCATGTAAAATTAATTTACATATAATGACATATAACTATAATTTTACCTATTTGTATGAAGTAGGCTTTAAATGAGTGTTCTGAATAGGATCAAATTAATTTTATCCATGTTTTGTATCAATCTTTAATATTTACAAAGAATGAAATGTTAAGATAGTTAAATTAAATTACCAAATACTCTGTTTTTGTAATTGTATACAATGTCTTAATGAGAAAAATGTGTACTATCACTTAAATAATAGATTTTGTTAATATATAGCTATTTATCTAACTATTCGCATGAATTTGAAATGCTTATATATACATACATATGTTTGAAAAATTCTTTGAAATAAAAAATTATCATGAGTTTGCATATTTTTAAAGATATGAGTATAGCCAAAGATACTATTATATAAGATTAATTTATATAATAGTATATTAGAAGTTAATTACTTCACACACTTATTTTTTCTTGTCATGTATATTATAAGACAATTTTAAAAAATCATGTATTTCTAAAAATTCATTAAAAACTTAATATCATTATTAAATAAAAATTTATTCCTCTTATCACCATCTGTTAGTTGAAATTCAGCGCTATCTGGCAATGATTTAATAAACTTTCTATCCAAAGCTGAGAAATCTCGCAGCCAGTTGTAAAGGGATAGGTTTGCAACATTTGGCAACTTTTCGGTGTTTACAACTGGCTGAGGCGTCAAAAATTTCGCCCTGCGCATGAGCAGTTGCTCAGCCGGTTGTACCCACAGACACAAGGATACACTACCAGGGTTGGTAGTTTTAGGTCATTGTCTTTATTTACATACGGTTCGCTTCTGTATGCCTATTTCTCTCTAATCACAGCACAAATTTATGTAAAACAAAAAGGCTGTTGCTTGGCTGACCGCCTTTTTAATAAATAGAGGCATTTGATTGGTCGATTACATCATCGTTTTCATCGTTATCTCTTCATCGTTTTGTCAGGTTTACTNGTGTCGCTATATGTATTTTCAAAAGTTATAAGCATTAAAGGATATAATTTTCATGTTTTTATTCGCATTCTTCCTCAAGAGTTTTAATTAATCATAAAAAATATTAGTGGCAGCATCATAATTTATTTAAATATTATAGCAGATGGCAACATTAGATTTGCGACCCCTTCCTTCCTTCCCCTATGCATCCCATCCTCTTTCTTGTAACATTTTCCTTCAGCTCATACCGATTTTCAACACAAAGTGGGGTAGTTGCATATATACACTCTCCATAAATTCTATCTTGCATCCTGTTTGTTTGACATATAAGAAATATTAATTAATAAATAAAATAATAACAAAATTTTCATTGAATCAAGGTTTTAATATATGTTATGTTAATTAAAGAACAATCGAATCGGTTAATCAACTGTATCCATATCTACGTCTGTCAAGTAAAATTTTTAAAAAATGTTTTTATTAATCTTGAATAACAATTAAATTCAATGTTTATATTCTTAAATTAATCATTGATATTTTGCGGTTAACGGCTCTACTAACAACTCTGGATATAATATGGATATAGTCCCGATTTCATGTGTGTTGATAAGAGAGGGAGAAGGGGAGCTGAATAATACTTCTACCTCAGCTTTACCTCTACGCTGTTGCCGCTTCAACTCATATTTCGAAATGGTTTTTCTGTTACTAATGGAGAAAAATAGGGAACGTGTAAAACCTGTTTCGTATTTACACTAACACAATATGAAATCTTTCTTTTTAATTAACTTGTGTCATGGAAGACACAATATTTATTTTCATTCTTTTTCAATAACTATTAACAAAAATGAAATTTATCAATTCATGGCGATGATTGAGTCGTAATAGTTACGAACGCCATTTTGAAATCTTGAGCTGTTTTTACTTGGGGCGTTAACAATACGCAATTATTCGAACATATCGTGAGTTAGCATTCTTCGTATGAATTTTCACTATACAAAATTTTAAATGGCGTAAATTTTATTATAAATGTAACAAAGGGGGAATTTTTATTTCTGTATTTTTTCAACTTATATAATAAGGGGAGAAATAATATTACTAGGAAATTAAAATTAACTTTAAGTCTGGAAATACTAATGTTTTGAAAAATCATACCCTTAGAGGTAAAAAGTCTCATTATTTATGTAACATAATATGTAGTGAGAAATTGTGCAAGTAAAAACTATCTTATCTTTCTCATTTAAAGTATACATTTTGAAAGAAATAACGCTTTCTTTTCGTTATAAAATATATCTTTTAGTTTCTGGTAAAGTACATCGAAAACAAAATTATTTTTAAGACTGAAAAAATAAGCTTTTATTTTTGATACAATCTTTTACAATTATTTTCTATAATATATGCAAGTATTTCAGTCTCTATATTGATTATTATTGTAATTGTTTTATTGTATTGCATAACTAATTCGTTATTCAATCTAATCTATTCATTCAGGACTTTCAGAAGTTTTCTCGTTTCTTTTTTTTTTTTTAACTTTTCCTAATGTTTGTTTTAATTTAGTATTTTTTTAAAATAAGTATAATATTTTAACAATAGAAATTAATCAAATTGCACTATTTTAATATTATGACATTCCATAATAATATGAGACATTTTTCACTTTCGAAGGGTTTTTTTTAATTACACGTAATTAACAAACCTTGCTCTTAGCCACGTAAGTGTTAATTTATGCCAAACACTAATTAAGTCGGAGCAAAAGTAATTCTTTAATCAAAAATAAAAAATTTGAAAATTTCTATTCATTATGCTCTTAAGAAAAATAACTAAAAATTTTCATGACAACATTAACTGTACTAATTCTAACGGATCGCATTCAGTTCAGCGACAGGCCATTTCGTCGGACAAGGTCATTTCGGAAGATAAGTCATGCGTTATTTTTAAACTATTTTTATGATTTGTTAGATTACGTGATATACCGCTTCGTAATTCAATATAGTGTTGAATTTTTTTAAACCTAGCCTGAAGCAAAATTTTTATAATATGTTGTAGTTGCCAGAAAACTATTTTTCTTTTGAAAATTGCCTTTAAATAGCAAAAATTAAACTTTGTTTTTTACATTTGGTGTTTTAGTTCTTATTATACACATTTTTTCTAGTCATGTTTTAAACACTTATTTCTAAGTTCTTCTATTCTAATTATTTCTATTCTTTGGATAACTTTTAATGTGCGTTATTGTAGTTTTTAGCGTCGCAAAAGCAATTGCATTAACTATTGTGAATGATTCTTGATAAAAGTAAATGAATGCAGAAAATTGCGAGGAAAAAGTATACAATGAATCGGTGAATTACTTCGTCAATTGATCATTTCATTGGCAAGATCAGTTCGTTAACGAGCCATTTCGGCGGCGAAAATTCTCTGTGGTTTAGAAGAAAACTATATAATGTTCCACCACAATAAATAATTCACATTAATTCATTTTAAAATCTTGGCAAAGAAAAGTCACTAACTTTTACTATGTTAACAGTAGCGATTACTAAGAATTTAATAAAAAAAAAAACACTTATCTTTTAGATACTTCACTAGTAAAATTACTTATTTTTTCACTTTTTTTTCTTTAAATATTTATATTTACAAATACTGTTTAATTTTTTACATGCAAGTAATCATTCATTTTGTTACGATTAACAAAATTTTCTTAAATACAATTTCAATAATTATGTATGTTGAAAAATATTGATTTATAAAGGTACCAAGGGGTTAAACTTCCTAGTATTAAAAAAATGCATGTTGGAAAAAATAAAATGAAAATCCAATTTAGAAAGCATATTTTATTTTATTTCATAACCGTCGTTGAACAGTCGACCCAATGTTCAACTCCGTAACCTTGTAATTTTAAACCCAATCCAGAAGACAAGGGAGCAAGTATTGAGAGAAATTTGCCGTCGTACTTTTTGGCGGAACTATCGCGCAATTGCGTTTAGAAAAACCTCTCACGATCAGCTTGACGGCAAGGGGACTCTAACCCATTATCCGTTTACCACTGAGAATATTTTACGTCAACTCTGTGGTCGGTGCAAGCCGGGTGCGAATTTCGTATCGAGCAGCCATTGCTGGATTTCGAACCCAGTTCACCTCAACCGATCGCTTTATCCCCTCTTAGATAAATATTGTTTAAACCCAACGAAATAAAAGCAACACAATTTCAAATAGAATTCGATTTATTTAAATCAACATTGTTACAGAAGAACATTAAAATAAAAGTTGTAAAATTGTACTATATAAGTTTTTGCACTTTGGTATGAAAACGTAATACAAATTGTGAAACGAAATATAGATTGAAAATTAGGCTTGTTTGTCTGACTTCATACTTTCAATCATTTTGGTCATTGGGGTTTCGATTAGCTCTTTGTACTCAGGAACTTGTGATTTTATCTTGTTCATCCAGGCAGTCACTTTAGGAAATGCAGTTAAACCATAGTCAAAAAACTAGAAGACAAATCATATTTAAAGTTATTTACTTTAAACACTTGGTTTTTCAAGTAACAAGAAAATAGTTTTATTTTTATCAAACCTAAAATGAAAAACGGAGGAAACACTTTCGTAAAGTGATCATCATCATCACTTACATATTTCCCCCACAGCAGTCAACTTGGAAAAAGTAGTTTTTAAAATGTTTTTTGTTTGTTGAAGTTATACATCTTATGCGACTTCCAACAAGGTTGCGTTAAACGTTTAACGATACATTTTTATTGGCCGGGAAATCACGTGGTAGGATTCAGTTTTCCCTCATTCATTTCCATATTAATTGGGTTCTCACTAGCATAAAAATAATAAAAGTCATAAAAGTATTGTTCTTCTATAAATATTTTTTTAGTTTCATTTGATACACATATAATTTAATAGGATAGTATTTTTTATTTTCAAATTTAGTGGATAACAATTGTAAAAAATGAGTGACAACAATCCCACGGACGATGCGGCGGAATTAAGGTTATGTGAAGGTACGTCTCTTGTGAATATCAATTGATTGTTAGGTTTTCTCTTTTGAAATTACATTATGACGCATTCACATACATTATTAATACAAATACATTTTCCACGGCGAGACGATGGGACAACCACAAACACTTCCACTGGTTCAAGAGGTACACGAGAGAAAAATGCACAATATTACCGTTATTACAGAGCACGGAAGCGAGCGGAGCAGGAAAAAGAGTCGTTGAATAGAACTAGTGATCCTTCTACGACTGCTGATTCTTCTACAATTAACGTCG